>NW_026042344.1:357500-642500 GCF_023856365.1 Brienomyrus brachyistius
ACTGGGCAGGAACAGCCGGCGACGGGGGCAGGAGGAGAAGCCCTGGTCGAGGTGGAGGAGGCCCCTTCGAGTGCGACACCAGTGCAGGAGGGGTCTCCGAACAAGGTGGAGCAGCTCGCCCTGGCTCCAGGCGTCAGCAGCAGGCGAAAGAAGAGCGGTGCATCCCCCCGGGGGAGGAAGAAGAGCAGAAGGGAGGCGCAACCCAACGCACCCAGCCCTCCGGCGGCCACCTCGCCAGCAGTGGCGGCCGGGGACCAAGGCCGACAGTGCCCCCCCTCCCCGATGTTAGAGGCCCCCCGTCTGGTGTGGGACTTGGGACAGTCCCCTGCACCCCCCCAGGAGTACAGCGGTCAACAGGACACTGCTAATGAACAGGAGTACCTGGGGGGTCTGGAATTGGGGGACCTTTTGAGGTTGACTGAGGAGGGGGGGCAGTAGGACAGTATTGTTTTTAATGGCTGGCTTTTATTATTTTAGTTTGTTGTTTTTAATTGTATTTTATTATTTTAACATTCTATGGCCAATTTTAATATTGTCACCTTGAATGTAAGGGGTTTGAGGAACATTTTAAAACGTATATCTGTTTTTAACCAGCTGGCATCTTCTCCCTTCAGCATTTGTTTTCTGCAGGAAGTCCACCTCCGGGACCAGCGGGACGAGGCTCTCTTTTCACGACAGTGGAAGAGGGGTAGATCCTACTGGAGCGTAGGTGGCGTCCACTCCTCAGGCGTCGGGATCCTTTTTGGCGACCGCACCTTTGAAGAAGTAAGTGCGTTTACCGTCCTTCAGGGCAGGGTTTTGGGAGTGGACGCCACATGGAGGGGACAGCGCCTCCGGGCCATATGTGTCTACGCTCCGGTGGAGGCCTCGTCCCGTATAACTCTCTTTGAAGAGTTGTCCCCGTTCTGTGTCACAGATCGACACTTGATTTTAGGAGGGGACTTTAACATCTCGTTGGAGGGAAGACAGGATGTCAGCTCAGGGCATTTTCGCCATTTTATTCGTTCCTTTAAACTTGTCGACGGTTTTAAAACATGCAACCCCAGCATGCCGGGCTTCACCTGGCATAATAGTCGCGGAGCCAGCAGCCGCATCGACTACATTTTAGCTTCACCCCCCGTTGTTTTTAAAAAGGTGTCCCTCTCCCCACAGTGGCCCACTGACCATCTGGCAGTGGAGGCCACGGTCTCCATAGACGCCCCTGTATATGGGGGCGGCTATTGGAAAATGAACCTGCAGATCCTGGAGGAGAGAGATTTTAGACACCTTTTTTTAGATCACTTCTCCGAGTGGCAGAAGGACAAGCCTACCTTCCCCTCCGTGGCCGAATGGTGGGAGAGTGTGAAGGACAGGATCCGAACCTTCTCCATGCAGTACAGCAAGCAGCGCAGGATGGAGAAGAAGTTCTCCATTCGGCGGCTGGAGAGAAGGTTGCGGGATGAATACGCCGCTCACAACAACGGGGGCACCATCAACCACGAGCGGCTGCTTGACATAAAGGGTGAGCTGAGGCGCCTGCATGAACAGGCTGCCTCGGCCCAAATGCTCCGCGACAAAATATTTGAGGTGGAAAATAATGAAAAGTGCAATTCTTTTTTTTTCCACAGAGCCAGGGAAGCCCGGGAGGAGAAGAGCTTTAGCTCTCTCCGTGCCTCAAATGGCAGTATAGTCAAGGATACATCAGACATGCTGGAGGTTGCTAAATTGTTTTACCTTAACCTTTTTAATGTTAGGGATACGGACCCGGTTGCTGGGGAGCGCTTCCTAGATAACATCTCACCTTGTCTTCCCAGTGACATCCGGGACGGCTTAGAAGCCCCCATCACCTTGGCCGAGCTGACCGCAGTGCTTGGCAAGATGAACCGCCGCAAGGTACCTGGCCTTGATGGGCTCCCGGTGGAATTTTATTCCACCTTTTGGGATGTCCTCGGGCCGGAATTACTGCAGGTTGTAGAGGACGTTCAGCGCCGGGGTTTGCTCACTAGGAGCATGAGGTCGGGGGTCCTCTCTTTGTTGCACAAGAAGGGCGATCGGGCCGACCTTGGCAACTGGAGGCCCCTGACCATGCTTTGTGTAGACACAAAGCTCATCGCAAAGACCCTTACCGAACGCCTGAAGAAGGCCATGGCTCATCTGGTTCACAGCGACCAGACGTGTGGAGTACCGGGTCGATCGGCGACGTGGAATCTCCACCTCATCCGCGACGCCATCGCCTGGGTGGAGGATAGGAACCTCCCTCTCCTGCTGGTCAGCTTGGACCAGGAGAAAGCCTTCGACCGGGTAGATCACCGCTTCCTGTTCAAAGTATTGGGTAAGTTTGGCTTCGGGCCCAATTATCTGGGGTGGTTACACACTTTGTATAACGAAGTTGGGAGCCATGTTGTTATCAATGGCTTCCTGAGTGATTTGGTGCCCCAGCGGAGTGGAGTGAGGCAGGGATGTCCCCTCTCCCCCCTCCTCTACGCGCTCTATATAGAGCCACTGGCGTGCGCCATTCGCACCCACCCCGGGGTCGATGGCCTTCTTATCCCAGGAAGTCAGGGGACAACTGTTAAACTGACCCAGTATGCAGACGACACCACGCTTTTCATCTGCTCTGATCAGTCTCTCGGTCATGCCTTGAGCCTCGTTCACGCGTTCGGTTGGGCCTCTGGCGCAACGCTCAACCTCAGTAAGTCGGTGGCCAAGTATTTCGGCAGCTGGAAGGCGAGGGAGGACGTCGCAGGTGGTCTCACCCTCTGTGACGGTCCTCTCAAAGTTTTGGGGGTCAACTTCCTTTCGGATGGTGCCGCCCGGTTGAACTGGGAGGAGCGGTTGGCGATCGCCAGGCGGAAGATCGGACTGTGGAAGTCCAGGTCCCTGTCCTTCCAAGGTAAGGTTTTAGCCTTAAAAGTGGATATTCTTCCCACCCTGCTCTACCTTGCACATGTGTACCCTTTGCCCCGCTTCATGCGGAGGGGCCTGACGAGGGACGTTTTTAACCTCGTCTGGGGGGGCAGGTATGAGTACGTGCGTAGGGAAGTGATGTATCTCGGAAAGGACAGTGGGGGGAGGGACGTTATTGACTTTCCTCTCAAGCTTGACTGCCTGTTCTTCTCGCAGCTCTGCACGCGCCTGGCAGCTCCCCTCGAGCACCCCCATCAGCACTTTGTGCGTTTGTGGCTGGCTCTCCCCATGAGACGTCTGGTGACGTCGTGGACCAACCTCGGCCCCAAGGCTGAGACCCTGCCGGTCCACTACAGCCACGCTGTCAAGTGGAGTAAGTCTATTCCGGCAGGTGTCAAGACAGAGGCCCTGACCAAGCACAGAGCCCTTTACAAGGCTTTGCTTGGTCATAGGGAGACTCGGGCCATGTTGGGCCTGGAGGAAGGCACATGGGCGAGAATCCAGCCTAAGGGTTTGGATCACAGGCTGCAGGACCTGAACTGGCAGGGCCTTCATGGTAAGCTGCCAGTCAGGGACGTCTTGCACAGGCATAAGCTGACCAGACACCCCCGCTGCCCCAGGCCCGAGTGCAGCGAGGATGAGACCATCAAGCACGTGTTTTGGGACTGCGGGCATGCACAGAGAGTCTGGGGGTTGGTAGCGGGCCTGTGTGGACGTGTAGACCCGCAGCCCGGTCTGACCTACGACAAGGTGTTGAAGGGGTGGGACCCCAACCTCCATAACCCCTTCGGCCCCTGGATGTGGCTGCTGGTCAGCATTACCAAGCGAGAGCTTTGGAATGCCAGGACCGCGCTCATCCGCAGAGGGGTTCGTCTGGAGGCACAAGGGGTATTCCGCAAAATCCGGGCCGATTTGGGTTTCAGGATGGAGACCGACGTCATCCAACGGGGCTACCACGAGGCCAAGGAGAGGTGGAAGGGCCTCTTTTGGCTTTAGCCCCGTTTCATTTAGGTGGTGACGCTCCATCCTACAGGGTCGACATGACGCACTGTCCTGAAGCACACAGGAGGTACTTTGGGTTTTAGGTAAGTGTGCTTTGTTTTTTGTGCGTGTATGGTGTTGCAAATATTCTTTTAATTAACTGCATGTACTGAGATTGAGCACGGCTGTGGTTGGTCACTTTTAGCACCTTTATGTATTAACATTAACTGTATTTATTAACATTTTATTCTATGTGCTGTGCCATGTCTGTGACTAACCAGTTTTTTAGCCTGAGGCCATTGATTTTATGTGTTTTAGGATAATGCATAACCCTGTTTTAACCCGACCCTTGTGCCGAGGCCTGAGGTCTACGGGTCTGTTCCTTTTTTAAGGTTTTAATGGCTTGCATTTGAGGTGACATTTTAATTATGTTAATGGCCATATGATTGTAATTAGATTTTAAAGTGTGTATATGTATTGCTTGTTTTTATTATGTTTTGCTTATCCTATAGGGAATGGTTCTGTAATATATTTGTTTAATACTGTTTTAAAGGTGTTTTATTGTGTGACTTTAAAATGTACAGACCTGTTTAATAAAAAAAAAAAAAAAAAAAAAATCTGTTCTTATCAGTTTAATATCTGATACGTCCCCCATGGAGGGGACCACATATTAAACGGATTTTTGGAACAGGGAGCCGGAAGTGGGGCTTGCCCCGTCCGCTCCACGCATCGACCCGGTATTGCAGTGTTTCTGGGAACGGTGCACCTCTACTGCCCCCTGCTGTTGAAAGACAGAGCTGATCGGTGTTCCGCTTATCAGACCGAGAGCCTGCGCCGCTTGCCAGGCGATCAGCCGGTGTCGTGAGGGACCGACTCTGTCCGTGCGCCGGTCCCGCTTCCCTCCGTTTTTCTTCTTTTTTTTTTTTTTTTTTTTAAAATCATAAAAAAAAAAGGACGGTCATGATATGCTCTCTGAGGGGTGGGCAGCTGTGCTGAGGTAAGGCAGGCCGTCATCTTTGCCTTTTGAATTTTCTCTCATGTCCGTTTACATGATTGCTGATCTTTCAGATGCCAGGAGGACAGGGAGGAGTCGGGGCCCCGAGGCCGGTGGCTGCGACGCCCCCCAGAATTCAACCCCGAGCGGGGGCGTCACGGAGGCCCGGCTAGCGGCCACCTGCTGAGCGACGGCTCTGCATCGACTCGGGTCTCTCTTCATCCCGTATAAATCTTTCGCCTTTTACTAAAGATTTCCGTGGAGAGGGATAGCGATGAGTTCACTGTATTTTTGGAGGCTCTGCGCAAGCAGAGCTGCACCGCCGCTGTATCAAAGTAAGACTGTGCCCGGCTTAGCGGCCGGCTCTATCTGCCCAGTGGCGTGTTTCTGGTCCTCTGGGATCGTGCGTGGTCTCGCCGGGCGCCACCTCCCAGAGAGGCTGGCGAGGACCCAGCCGCGCCGGCTCCGTCGGCGTCCCGCATGCCGGAGCCCGGCGGGGCGCAGTCTGCGGGCATCGCTTCTCGGCCTTTTGGCTAAGATCAAGTGTAGTATCTGTTCTTATGAGTTTAATATCTGATACGTCCCCCATGGAGGGGACCACATATTAAACGGATTTTTGGAACAGGGAGCCGGAAGTGGGGCTTGCCCCGTCCGCTCCACGCATCGACCCGGTATTGCAGTGTTTCTGGGAACGGTGCACCTCTACTGCCCCCTGCTGTTGAAAGACAGAGCTGATCGGTGTTCCGCTTATCAGACCGAGAGCCTGCGCCGCTTGCCAGGCGATCAGCCGGTGTCGTGAGGGACCGACTCTGTCCGTGCGCCGGTCCCGCTTCCCTCCGTTTTTCTTCTTTTTTTTTTTTTTTTTTTTAAAATCATAAAAAAAAAGGACGGTCATGATATGCTCTCTGAGGGGTGGGCAGCTGTGCTGAGGTAAGGCAGGCCGTCATCTTTGCCTTTTGAATTTTCTCTCATGTCCGTTTACATGATTGCTGATCTTTCAGATGCCAGGAGGACAGGGAGGAGTCGGGGCCCCGAGGCCGGTGGCTGCGACGCCCCCCAGAATTCAACCCCGAGCGGGGGCGTCACGGAGGCCCGGCTAGCGGCCACCTGCTGAGCGACGGCTCTGCATCGACTCGGGTCTCTCTTCATCCCGTATAAATCTTTCGCCTTTTACTAAAGATTTCCGTGGAGAGGGATAGCGATGAGTTCACTGTATTTTTGGAGGCTCTGCGCAAGCAGAGCTGCACCGCCGCTGTATCAAAGTAAGACTGTGCCCGGCTTAGCGGCCGGCTCTATCTGCCCAGTGGCGTGTTTCTGGTCCTCTGGGATCGTGCGTGGTCTCGCCGGGCGCCACCTCCCAGAGAGGCTGGCGAGGACCCAGCCGCGCCGGCTCCGTCGGCGTCCCGCATGCCGGAGCCCGGCGGGGCGCAGTCTGCGGGCATCGCTTCTCGGCCTTTTGGCTAAGATCAAGTGTAGTATCTGTTCTTATCAGTTTAATATCTGATACGTCCCCCATGGAGGGGACCACATATTAAACGGATTTTTGGAACAGGGAGCCGGAAGTGGGGCTTGCCCCGTCCGCTCCACGCATCGACCCGGTATTGCAGTGTTTCTGGGAACGGTGCACCTCTACTGCCCCCTGCTGTTGAAAGACAGAGCTGATCGGTGTTCCGCTTATCAGACCGAGAGCCTGCGCCGCTTGCCAGGCGATCAGCCGGTGTCGTGAGGGACCGACTCTGTCCGTGCGCCGGTCCCGCTTCCCTCCGTTTTTCTTTTTTTTTTTTTTTTTTTTTTTTTTTTAAATCATAAAAAAAAAGCACGGTCATGATATGCTCTCTGAGGGGTGGGCAGCTGTGCTGAGGTAAGGCAGGCCGTCATCTTTGCCTTTTGAATTTTCTCTCATGTCTGTTTACATGATTGCTGATCTTTCAGATGCCAGGAGGACAGGGAGGAGTCGGGGCCCCGAGGCCGGTGGCTGCGACGCCCCCGAGAATTCAACCCCGAGCGGGGGCGTCACGGAGGCCCGGCTAGCGGCCACCTGCTGAGCGACGGCTCTGCATCGACTCGGGTCTCTCTTCATCCCGTATAAATCTTTCGCCTTTTACTAAAGATTTCCGTGGAGAGGGATAGCGATGAGTTCACTGTATTTTTGGAGGCTCTGTGCAAGCAGAGCTGCACCGCCGCTGTATCAAAGTAAGACTGTGCCCGGCTCTATCTGCCCAGTGGCGTGTTTCTGGTCCTCTGGGATCGTGCGTGGTCTCGCCGGGCGCCACCTCCCAGAGAGGCTGGCGAGGACCCAGCCGCGCCGGCTCCGTCGGCGTCCCGCATGCCGGAGCCCGGCGGGGCGCAGTCTGCGGGCATCGCTTCTCGGCCTTTTGGCTAAGATCAAGTGGATTTTGACTTTTTACCGCTTTTTACGGACTGCGTCGGGTTTTTTAGAGGAAAGCGTGACCAGCAGGTGGCTTGACCTCTGCTCTCACGGGGCGACCCGTGCCTTCCTTTTTAGCCTTTTATCCCTGCTTTTATTTCTGTTTTTATTAGGCTGGGGATCCCGCAGTGGCTGGTGGCTTGCCCACCGCCCTGCTGGGCGAACTAGTGTTTTTATTTTTTAGCTGCTTTTATAGTTTAGCTCTGCTCGGCTCACTCCAGATTGGCGGACATCGGGACCACGGCGGCGGAAGGACTCTGCTCCAGCGGCGATGTCGGTGGACCTTCCCGGATGGCAACGGTTGGCGGACCATCGAGGAAGCCCTTCAGCGGGCCGTGGCTGGTAGCAGGCGGTGGCCTGCGGAATACCACCCGGTTCTGCTGGAGGGCTGAGGAGGAGGTGGGCACCTTCCCCGACCGGCTGGCCTTCATCCGGGAGGTGGCCTTTGGAGTGTTGGGCCTTCAGATGCAGGACATCCTCTGCGTACAGTGGAATGGGCCCTTCCGCTTCTTCGAGGTCACCTTGTCCACCGACGAGAGTTATACCAAGGTCCTGGAGCGGAGCAAGGAGGGGGCCCAGCACCCTCTCCTTAGACGGTATACCATCGAGCCTCTGTGGTGGCCCGACAAGCGGGTTATTACTGTCCACTGTTTTAATCCGCATGTTACCGCCGAGTCCATCTGCTTGTTTTTAAAAAAGTATGTGGACCTCCTTTCTGGCCACAGGGACATCCGGGATGAGCTGGGGATCTGGACTGGCCGACTGCGCCCGGACGCTAATGGGGCAGGCGGTTTTAGCCACCCCCCAGCCTATTTTAACCTACAGGGAAATAAAGCATACCTTTTTTATTCTGGACAGCCTCCCTTCTGCCGGCAGTGCCACAGCTTTGGACACACCCTGGAGGGATGCGCCAACCTGCGCTGCCGCAACTGCCTGGAGTCGGGGCACATGGCCAGGGACTGCAAGGGCCCCCGTCGCTGCATACACTGCAACGGCGAGGACCATCTGGCTCGTTCCTGCCCACAGAAAAAGACTACATATGCTGACGCTCTGTCGGGTAACAGAGCAGTTGGCACGGAGAATGGTGGGGGAGCTCTAGCCCCCACGACTGGGCAGGAACAGCCGGCGACGGGGGCAGGAGGAGAAGCCCTGGTCGAGGTGGAGGAGGCCCCTTCGAGTGCGACACCAATGCAGGAGGGGTCCCCGAACAAGGTGGAGCAGCTCGCCCTGGCTCCAGGCGTCAGCAGCAGGCGAAAGAAGAGCGGTGCATCCCCCCGGGGCAGGAAGAAGAGCAGAAGGGAGGCGCAACCCGACGCATCCAGCCCTCCGGCTGCCGACAGTGTCCCCCCTCCCTGATGTTAGAGGCCCCCCGTCTGGTGTGGGACTTGGGACAGTCCCCTGCACCCCCCCAGGAGTACAGCGGTCAACAGGACACTGCTAATGAACAGGAGTACCTGGGGGGGCTGGAATTGGGGGACCTTTTGAGGTTGACTGAGGAGGGGGGGGCAGTAGGACAGTATTGTTTTTAATGGCTGGCTTTTATTATTTTAGTTTGTTGTTTTTAACTGCATTTTATTATTTTAACATTCTATGGCCAATTTTAATATTGTCACCTTGAATGTAAGGGGTTTGAGGAACGTTTTAAAACGTACATCTGTTTTTAACCAGCTGGCATCTTCTCCCTTCAGCATTTGTTTTCTGCAGGAAGTCCACCTCCGGGACCAGCGGGACGAGGCTCTCTTTTCACGATAGTGGAAGAGGGGTAGATCCTACTGGAGCGTAGGTGGCGTCCACTCCTCAGGCGTCGGGATCCTTTTTGGCGACCGCGCCTTTGAAGAAATAAGTGCGTTTACCGTCCTTCAGGGCAGGGTTTTGGGAGTGGACGCCACATGGAGGGGACAGCGCCTCCGGGCCATATGTGTCTACGCTCCAGTGGAGGCCTCGTCCCGTATAACTCTCTTTGAAGAGTTGTCCCCGTTCTGTGTCACAGATCGACACTTGATTTTAGGAGGGGACTTTAACATCTCGTTGGAGGGTAGACAGGATGTCAGCTCAGGGCATTTTCGCCATTTTATTCGTTCCTTTAAACTTGTTGACGGTTTTAAAACATGCAACCCCAGCATGCCGGGCTTCACCTGGCATAATAGTCACGGAGCCAGCAGCCGCATCGATTACATTTTAGCTTCACCCCCCGTTGCTTTTAAAAAGGTGTCCCTCTCCCCACAGTGGCCCACTGACCATCTGGCAGTGGAGGCCACTGTCTCCATAGACGCCCCTGTATATGGGGGCGGCTATTGGAAAATGAACCTGCAGATCCTGGAGGAGAGAGATTTTAGACACCTTTTTTTAGATCACTTCTCCGAGTGGCAGAAGGACAAGCCTACCTTCCCCTCCGTGGCCGAATGGTGGGAGAGTGTGAGGGACAGGATCCCAACTTTCTCCATGCAGTACAGCAAGCAGCGCAGGATGGAGAAGAAGTTCTCCATTCTGCAGCTGGAGAGAAGGTTGCGGGATGAATACGCCGCTCACAACAACGGGGGCACCATCAACCACGAGCAGCTGCTTGACATAAAGGGTGAGCTGAGGCGCCTGCATGAACAGGCTGCCTTGGCCCAAATGCTCCGCGACAAAATATTTGATGTGGAAAATAATGAAAAGTGCAATTCTTTTTCCCACAGAGCCAGGGAAGCCCGGGAGGAGAAGAGCTTTAGCTCTCTCTGTGCCTCAAACGGCAATACGGTCACGAATACATCAGACATGCTGGAGGTTGCTGAATTGTTTTACCTTAACCTTTTTAATGTTAGGGACACGGACCCGGTTGCTGGGGAGCGCTTCCTAGATAACATCTCACCTTGTCTTCCCAGTGACATCCGGGACGGCTTAGAAGCCCCCATCACCTTGGCCGAGCTGACCGCAGTGCTTGGCAAGATGAACCGCCGCAAGGTACCTGGCCTTGATGGGCTCCCGGTGGAATTTTATTCCACCTTTTGGGATGTCCTCGGGCTGGAATTACTGCAGGTTGTAGAGGACGTTCAGCGCCGGGGTTTGCTCACTAGGAGCATGAGGTCGGGGGTCCTCTCTTTGTTGCACAAGAAGGGCGATCGGGCCGACCTTGGCAACTGGAGGCCCCTGACCATGCTTTGTGTAGACACAAAGCTCATCGCAAAGACCCTTACCGAACGCCTGAAGAAGGCCATGGCTCATCTGGTTCACAGCGACCAGACGTGTGGAGTACCGGGTCGATCGGCGACGTGGAATCTCCACCTCATCTGCGACGCCATCGCCTGGGTGGAGGATAGGAACCTCCCTCTCCTGCTGGTCAGCTTGGACCAGGAGAAAGCCTTTGATCGGGTAGATCACTGCTTCCTGTTCAAAGTATTGGGTAAGTTTGGCTTCGGGCCCAATTACCTGGGGTGGTTACACACTTTGTATAACGAAGTTGGGAGCCATGTTGTTATCAATGGCTTCCTGAATGATTTGGTGCCCCAGCAGAGTGGAGTGAGGCAGGGATGTCCCCTCTCCCCCCTCCTCTACGCGCTCTATATAGAGCCACTGGCGTGCGCTATTCGCACCCACCCCGGGGTCGATGGCCTTCTTATCCCAGGAAGTCGGGGGACAACTGTTAAACTGACCCAGTATGCAGACGACACCACGCTTTTCGTCTGCTCGGATCAGTCTCTCGGTCATGCCTTGAGCCTCGTTCACGCGTTCGGTTGGGCCTCTGGTGCGATGCTCAACCTCAGTAAGTCGGTGGCCAAGTATTTCGGCAGCTGGAAGGTGAGGGAGGACATCGCAGGTGGTCTCACCCTCTGTGACGGACCTCTCAAAGTTTTGGGGGTCAACTTCCTTTCGGATGGTGCCGCCCGGTTGAACTGGGAGGAGCGGTTGGCGATCGCCAGGCGGAAGATCGGACTGTGGAAGTCCAGGTCCCTGTCCTTCCAAGGTAAGGTTTTAGCCTTAAAAGTGGATATTCTTCCCACCCTGCTCTACCTTGCACATGTGTACCCTTTGCCCCGCTTCATGCGGAGGGGCCTGACGAAGGATGTTTTTAACCTCGTCTGGGGGGGCAGGTACGAGTACGTGCGTAGGGAAGTGATGTATCTCGGAAAGGACAGTGGGGGGAGGGACGTTATTGACTTTCCTCTCAAGCTTGACTGCCTGTTCTTCTCGCAGCTCTGCACGCGCCTGGCAGCTCCCCTCGAGCACCCCCATCAGCACTTTGTGCGTCTGTGGCTGGCTCTCCCCATGAGACGCCTGGTGGCGTCGTGGACCAACCTCGGCCCCAAGGCTGAGACCCTGCCGGTCCACTACAGCCACGCTGTCAAGTGGAGTAAGTCTATTCCGGCAGGTGTCAAGACAGAGGCCCTGACCAAGCACAGAGCACTTTACAAGGCTATGCTTGGTCATAGGGAGACTCGGGCCATGTTGGGCCTGGAGGATGGCACATGGGCGAGAATCCAGCCTAAGGGTTTGGATCACAGTCTGCAGGACCTGAACTGGCAGTGCCTTCATGGTAAGCTGCCAGTCAGGGACGTCTTGCCAAGGCATAAGCTGACCAGACACCCCCGCTGCCCCAGGCCCGAGTGCAGCGAGGATGAGACCATCAAGCACGTGTTTTGGGACTGCGGGCATGCACAGAGAGTCTGGGGGTTGGTAGCGGGTCTCTGTGGACGTGTAGACCCGCAGCCCGGTCTGACCTACGACAAGGTGTTGAAGGGGTGGGACCCCAACCTCCATAACCCCTTCGGCCCCTGGATGTGGCTGCTGGTCAGTATTACCAAGCGAGAGCTTTGGAATGCCAGGACCGCGCTCATCCGCAGAGGGGTTCGTCTGGAGGCACAAGGGGTATTCCGCAAAATCCGGGCCGATTTGGGTTTCAGGATGGAGACCGACGTCATCCAACGGGGCTACCACGAGGCCAAGGAGAGGTGGAAGGGCCTCTTTTGGCTTTAGCCCCGTTTCATTTAGGTGGTGACGCTCCATCCTACAGGGTCGACATGACGCACTGTCCTGAAGCACACAGGAGGTACTTTGGGTAAGTGTGTGTGTTTAGGTAAGTGTGCTTTGTTTTTTTGTGTGTATGGTGTTTGAAATATTCTTTTTAATTAACTGCATTTACTGAAATTGTGCACGGCTGTGGTTGGTCACTTTTAGCACTTTTATGTATTAACATGAACTGTATTTATTAACATTTTATTCTATGTGCTGTGCCATGTCTGTGATTAACCAGTTTCTTAGCCCGAAGTCATTGATTTTAGGTGTCTTAGGATTGTGTATAACCCTGTTTTAACCCGACCCTTGTGCCGAGGCCTGAGGTCTACGGGTCTGTTCCTTTTTTAAGGTTTTAATATTTTAATGGCTTGCATTTGAGGTGACATTTTAATTATGTTAATGGCCATATGATTGTAATCAGATTTTAAAGTGTGTATATGTATCACTTGTTTTTACTGTTACGTTTTGTTTATCTTATAGTGAATGGTTCTGTGATTGTTATTTGTTTAATATTGATTTAAATGTCTTCTAACTAATTATTGATGTTATTGGCACTGATATGTATTATATGGGCAAAATCTCTACCATCATAATTAATCCTGAATGTTGTGATTAGTGTTTTAGCAGGAAAAGGTTGTTTTAAACTCATTGTTGACAGTGTCCATTTTAAAAGGTGGTTTTTTTATTGTGTGAATTTAAATGTGCAGAACTGTTTAATAAAGTATTGGAAAAAAAATCTGTTATCAGTTTAATATCTGATACGTCCCCCATGGAGGGGACCACATATTAAACGGATTTTTGGAACAGGGAGCCGGAAGTGGGGCTTGCCCCGTCCGCTCCACGCATCGACCCGGTATTGCAGTGTTTCTGGGAATGGTGCACCTATACTGCCCCCTGCTGTTGAAATACAGAGCCGATCGGTTTTCCGCTTGTCAGACAGAGAGCCTGCGCCACTTGCCAGGCGATTAGCCGCTTCCCTCCGTTTGTCTTTTTTTTTATTTTTTTTTTTTTAAGCACGGTCAGGAATGGAATGGCTCAAGGTAAGATAGAATAGGAAAAGGTAGGATAGGAACGGCTAAGGTAAGATAGAATAGGATAAGGTAGCATAGGAACGGCTAAGGTATGATAGAATAAACTGGTTAGGAAAGAGTAATATAAGATAGAATAGGATAAGGTAGGATAGGAACGGCTAAGGTATGATAGGACCGGCTAAGATAAGATATGATTAGGTAGGATAGGAACGGGTACAGTAAGATAGAATAGGATGTGGTAGGATAAGAATGGCTAAGATTTGACTGAATAAGATAAGGTAGGATAGGAATGGCTCAAGGTAAGATAGAACAGGAAAAGGTAGCATAGGAACGGCTAAGGTAAGATAGAATAGGATATAAGGTAGCATAGGAACGGCTAAGGTATGATAGAATGGGATAAGATGCGATAGCAACAGCTGAGGTATGATAAGAACATAAGAACTTTACAAACGAGAGGAGGCCATTCGGCCCGTCAAACTCGCTTGGGGAGAACTAAACTAATAGCTCAGAGTCGTTAAAATCTTATCTAGCTCTGATTTAAAGGAACCCAAGGATTCAGCTTGCACTACATTATCAGGAAGGCTATTCCATACTCTGACTACACGCTGTGTAAAGAAGTGCTTCCTTAAATCCAGCTTGAAATGTTCTCCCGCTAATTTCCACCTATGGCCACGAGTTCGTGTATTTAAACTAATGCTGAAGTAACTATTTGGTTGAACAGCATCCAAACCTGTTAGAATCTTATATACCTGGATCATGTCCCCCCTCAGTCTCCTTTGCTTGAGACTGAACAGATTTAGCTCAAGTAACCGTTCCTCGTATGACATTCCTCTAAGACCAGGAATCATTTTTGTGGCCCTACGCTGCACCTTTTCTAAGGCCACAATGTCCTTTTTAAGATATGGTGACCAAACCTGCACACAATATTCCAGGTGAGGTCTCACCAAGGAATTATATAATCTTAGCATTACCTCCCTTGACTTAAACTCCACACACCTGGAGATATACCCCAACATCCTATTGGCCTTTTTTATTGCTTCCCCACACTGGCGAGAATGGGACATGGAAGCATCAACATACACACCAAGGTCTTTCTCATGATCAGCTACCTTTATTTCAGTGACACCCATGAAATACCTGTACTTTATATTTCTGCTCCCCAGATGGAGTTACATTTATCGACGTTAAATTTCATCTGCCAGGTATCGGCCCAGTCACTAATTAAATCACGATCCCGCTGTAGCTGCTGAGCCGCTAATTCAGTATCTGCTACACCACCCACCTTGGTGTCATCTGCAAATTTCACCAGTTTACTGTATATATTGATATCCATATCATTTATGTAAATTAGGAACAATAGTGGTCCTAAAATCGAACCCTGCGGTACCCCACTATGAACGCAAGCCCACTGTGACATTGTGCCTCTTATAACTACTCGCTGTTTCCTATCTGTTAACCAGTTATCAATCCAGGTCGCTACGGTACCTAAAATACCTGTCGCTTTGAGTTTAAGTAGGAGCCTCTTGTGGGGGACAACATCAAAAGCCTTTTGGAAATCTAAGTAGATGACATCATAGGCCTTCTTATCATCAACTTCCTGAGTAGCT
This sequence comes from Brienomyrus brachyistius, assembly GCF_023856365.1. Lineage (NCBI taxonomy): Eukaryota > Metazoa > Chordata > Actinopteri > Osteoglossiformes > Mormyridae > Brienomyrus > Brienomyrus brachyistius. Next base: position 372,420 of record NW_026042344.1, read on the forward strand.
TCCTCAAAAAACTCCAACAGATTTGTTAAACAGGATCTACCTCTCCTAAATCCATGCTGGCTATCCCGCAAAATGTTACTGGAGTCCAGGTAATCTACCATTTTCTCTTTGATTATAGCCTCCATAACTTTACCAGTTATACAATTTAGACTGATTGGCCTATAGTTTGACAAATTACTTCTATCCCCTTTTTTGAAAATGGGCGTTATGTTGGCATGCTTCCAATCAGAAGGTACCACACCTTCAGATAAGGATTTTTGAAACAGTAAAGTTAACGGTCGGCAAATAATATCCCTCATCTCTTTTAACACTAAGATGCCATCAGGGCCCTGTGATTTATTTATTTTGAGCTTAGCTAGGCTTTGCAAAACATCAGCTTCAGTTATATATATATATATTAGTTATAGACGATGCTGGATCAGTAATAAGAACTGCTAAGTTACTAATGTCCTCAACAGTGAATACCCGTACAAAACTATCATTGAACTCATTTACTATATCAATGTTGTTTACAATAGTAAGACCCTGACTATCCTGCAGATTAGTAATTTCAGGTTTTAGAGCTCTTTTAAAGTTAAAATACTGGAATAAACTTTTAACGTCATCCTTAGCTTCCAATGCAGTCATCCTTTCGACATTTCTTTTAGCTCGTCTAATATTTTTTAACTCAGAATAAAGCAGGAATATCTAAGTCTACAGGCTGTCATCATCAGTTATTTTCCATTGCTGGAACAAAGCCCTTTTCCTCATTACTTTATACTTTGAAACCTAGGTGGTTTACTAGGGATATAATTTCCTAGATTTATTCTTGCTGGAAACAGGTATGAAGTCCTCTTGCACTTGCAATAATGTGCTTTTAAAAAATTCCCAGGGCTCTTCAACAGTTTTGTTATTTAACTCCATCCAATTCACAGTTTCTAGTTTTAGTCTCATACACCATACACTTAAAGTCAGCCTTCCTAACATTATATATTTTTGATTTGGACTTAGCTCTTCGAACACTAAACTTAACCTCAAATTTGACCATGTTATGATCACTACTGTCAAGTGTTCTAAAACATCTAATTTACCAATCCTGTCCTGGTTATTAGAGAGAACAAGATCAAGAATGGCATCTCCCCTGGTAGGGGTGTTAACAAACTGAGTAAAAAAACAATCCTGTACTAATTCCACCATCTCCAGTTCATTTTCAGAAGAGCCAGTGACAATGTCCCACTGCATACCTGGTAGATTAAAATCTCCCATAACTACCACATCATTTTTATTGCTCATTATCCTAATATCACTGTATAATAATCTGCTTTCCTCAGCAGATTAGTATACCTGTGTAAGACAATTTTTTCAAAATCTTCCTCAGTAGTATTTTTTAAACCCTATGTGTGTTTGTAATACAATTTTTAAACTACCTCAGTACTATTTTTTAAACTTTATGCGTGTTTGTAAGACAATTTTTTACCTTAAGTTGTGTAGGAAGGCTACCAACATTGAGGTGGTGAAACTTATTTCTTGCAGCCTTGGGACCAATTACCAGAACTTGTTTTTTCTGTGTTTAACATAAGGAAATTTTTTGTCATCCAGCACCAGATATCTAATAGTCTTCTAATCGAGATAGCAGTGATGTATCATAAGGGTTAACAGATATGTACAACTGTGTATCATCTGCATAACAATGAAACCCAATACCATGATTTCTAATAATGTTACCAAGAGGTAGCATGTATAGGGTAAACAGTAGCGGGCCCAGGACTGATCCCTGTGGGACACCATATTCAACTTTGGTGGCCTTGGATGATTCATTGTTCACATGGGCATACTGATAGCGATCAGTTAAATATGAGCAGAACCAAGAAAGTGCTGTCCCTGTTATGACAACTACACCATCTAACCGGTCCAAGAGGATATTATGGTCCACGGTATCGAACGCTGCAGTTAAATCTAGCAATACCAACAGAGATACACAGCCACGGTCAGAAGCCACAAGTAAATCATTCATTACCTTGACTAGAGCAGTTTCTGTGCTATGGTTTTGTCTAAAGCCAGACTGATATAATTCACTGGTATTATTTTTTTGTAGGAAAGAGGCCAACTGACGAACTACAACCTTTTCCATGATCTTTGAAATGAAAGGAAGATTTGAGATAGGTCTACAGTTTCCTAAAACACTGGGTTCAAGATTTGGTTTCTTTAAGACAGGTCTAATAACAGCCATTTTAAAAGGTTTTGGAACATATCTAAGCCTAAGAGAAGAGTTTAACAAATTTAACATGGTAGTGCCAATCTGTGGTGCAATTTCCTTGAAGAATTTTGTAGGAATTGGGTCTACAAGGCTAGTAGAGGATTTACAGCAGAAAATTAAGCTCAAAAGTTCTGAGTGTGTAATAGAAATGAATGATTCAAAGGTCTCATTATTGGTAAGCATAAGACTAGCAGGAGGCTGGCAGCCATAAGTAGGTAAGGGAGTGCACTGGATAGTCTGTCTAATCTTAGTTATTTTGCCATTAAAAAATGTAAGGAAGTCATCACTCTTAAGAGCTTGCGGGACTTGCGAGTTTAATGAGGAATTCTGTGTTAACCTAGCCACGGATTCAAATAGGAATTTAGGATTGGTTTTATTTATGTCTATTAATCTGGAGAGATACAGAGACTGAGCAGTCACTAGTGCTTGTCTGTATTTAGAGAGGCTCTCTTTCCAGGCAGATTTGAAAACTTCTAGTTTAGTTGAGCGCCATTTTCGCTCTAGCTTGCCTGATGCCTGTTTGAGTTCACGTGTATTATCAGAGTACCAGGGGGCAGATTTGTTATTGCTATGCTTTATCCTCTTAAATGGAGCTACAAGATTTAGAGTGCTGCGAAGGGATTTTTCCATGTTTAAAGTTGCCTGTTCAAGTTCATCTACACACGATGCTTCAGATGTAAGGCTGAAGGACTGTGGAAGTTGTTCCATAAATGTTGTTGTAGTTAGTGCGTTAATAGAACATCTGATTCTATACTTTGGAGTGGTGGTCAACGGGAGGCTATACTGGATTTCAAATGTTAACAAGTAATGATCTGAGACTCTGTGGCATAATAGACACATGTTCCACCAGGATGCCATGACTAATGATCAAATCAAGGGTATGGTTACAGACATGAGTAGGCCCGACCAGGGACGAATTACGGACCGGGCCAGCGGGGCCGCTGCCCAGGGGCCCTTGGGGTGCAGGGGGCCCGTGGGGCCCCTAGCCCAAAACAATTTGCAACGCTTATCAACAATGTATTTTCGTTTGTCTATTTTAGAGGGCCTACATTCTTTGATCCTCTGCCTACAAGGGCCCCTGACCCTATAGGGAGGGCGTTTGGCTGCCAAGGGCCCTTGAATTGTGGTGGTGCTGGTGGTGGTGGTGGTGGGGGGGGGGCCCTCACGAACGTTTTGCCCAGGGGCCCACACAACCCATAATCCGTCCCTGGGCCCGACTACATTCTGACATACACTTACAGAGTCAAGAATAGCTGCAAACGCTATTTTTAAAGGATCACTATCCTTCTCCATATGAATGTTAAAATCACCCACAATAACGGCTATGTCAGTACTGACCACCAGGTTTGTTAAAAAAATCAGAAAATTCCTTAAGAAAATCACTGTACGGCCCAGGCGGTCTATACACAATAACCATGGTGATTTGGGGTGACGAACTACAAAGAGATGAGCCAGCAAGGCTAAGAACAAGAATTTCAAATGTGGTGAAACTCACACCACATTTCTCAGACACTCCTAAGGTGGACTGAAAAATTGCAGCAACACCACCACCTTTGCGATTTGGTCGAGGGTTATGCTTATAACTGTATTCCGCTGGAGTAGATTCATTTAGTGCCATGAATTCATCCGGTTTAAGCCAGGTCTCAGTAAGGCATATGGCACTAAGACTAAAATCAGTAATTATTTCATTTATTAATAGTGCTTTAGGAGCCAGTGATCTTATATTCAGAAGTCCAAGTTTAAATATTGCATCAAAACTGTTTTCTAGTGATGGATTCATTGTGATTTTAATTAAGTTATTAAGGCACACTACGCGGTGGAATAGTCTTCCATGATTAAAGACGTGGGGAACAGACAGTCTCAATGAAATGAACCCTAGGTGACGACTCTAAGCGACCAGCAGGCGGTCGGTTATGCCGGTTTGCCTGCCACCTGGACTTGGCTCTAGTTAGTCAGCAATTTGCCTGTAGACTATGAGCTATGCTTTTAGACAGGAGGGTCGGCACCAGCCTGCGAGGGGTGAATACCGTCCCTCTTAAAAAGCCCGTGCCTACCCCAGAACATCCGCCAGTTGTCTATATAACCCACACCATTTATTGGACACCATTCTGACAGCCAGCGATGTAGCGACGATAATCTGCTGTACATTTCATTGCCACGCCTAGCAGGGATGGGGCCAGAGCACGTTTCTGACACACACATCTTCTTCGCAAGGTTGCATACCTCTTTGAAATTATGACAGGATTCATCACGTGTCGCTCTGCAAGAATCACATTGATAACATAGTCATCGAGTTAAAGTCTGACCAGAACAAGGCGATACCCTTCCGATACGGGAAAACGATCATAAAACTGCATTTCAGGCTGGTTAAGCAGTACTACCCCCAATAATGTACAGCGTCAATGGCTTTTCAGATCCACATAGATATGTGGAATACTACAGAAACCAGGCGGGTAATGGGCTACCCGGACACAATGGCGCCCCCGTTATGTACGGTGGGGGTCTGGGAGGGCTTTTTCGAGGACTCCTCAGAATGGCAGTGCCATTTCTGAAAAGGACTTTCAATATGGCGAAACCGCATTTAAAATCGGCCGCACAAAATATCGTTAAAGACGTGGTATCAGGCGCCATTATGGGTCAATTGACAGCACAGCCACAAGAGGGCTCGGGGCCCATGGTGCTTGCTCGTGGCAAGCGGCATAGACCCCCTGGGGATCGAATTACCTCCGCTAAAAAACGCAAAGCAATACCCAAGAGAGGCACAGTAGTCAAATAGAAGCGAGAGAAGAAGGTGGCCAAAAAAGCACAAAGAAGATACATTTTCTATAACTATGGCCCTCATTCACAACATGTCGGAAGAGTGCATGAAATCAGAATTGGATATTTTTGCAGTACCATACACGCAAGCAAGCATTGATAAGAATATATACGTGGAAGTGCCACTACTCTCAGCCTTAACTGATAATGGCCCCCTGGAGTTTTTTATCGCCGGTAATGGGGAAGATTACCTAGATCTCAACAACATGCTACTGCATCTCCAGTGCCAGATCATAAGAGCTAACGGTGCAAACATTGACGCAGGTGCAAAAGTGGGTGTCATAAATTATCCGATCACTTCGATTTTCTCACAAGTGGACGTATCCCTGGGTGACCGGCTAGTGAGTCAATCTAGCAACACGTACCCTTACAGAGTGATGATAGAGTGCCTGCTTAATTATAGCGTTGGTACGCTCTCCAGACAGTTTACCTGTGGTTTGTTTTTCAAAGACAGCAGTGTCGTTTTTCAAATGACACAGACCCGCAAGGCATTAACTCAGGATTAGAGAAAAGAGCCACATTTTCAGCAAGAAGCAGCGTTTTCAATTTGATGGGTCCAATACACTCTGACATATTTTTTCAGTACCTATAAATCACTATTAAACCTTCAAGGCCTCTACGCCTCGAAGCAGTATCCCAAGCCCTCAGGGTAAACTGTCCCCTTCTTCAAGGCACTTATATCTGAGGGAATATCCACACGTGACCCTTCCTTGAGGGATTTCTCTCACATCACACACACACTGGGCCCACTGGACACTACACAAACAGCTCTCTTATCTTTAGTTCTTTTAATCGGCGAGTACCCTTACCGGGAGGCCCTGCCTGGCGGCGTATATCCCAGAGACACCCCCGTCTCCGTCTCCTTATTCTATTTCCGTATTCGATTAAACAATAATAAAAACCTTTCCTTACCTATGTTTAGGGCGCGCCGCTTAAATTCAGATGGGTGTCTCCTGGTTCTCCACCAGGTGGTCGCCTCCCCAGGTCTCTTCTCCGATCCTGTTCGTAACGCCAATTTATGTCGTGGTTTTTTCTCCTTCCCCGCCAAATCAGAAGTCAGAGGGCCGCTTTTGTAGTATCCAGATTCAGTCTTTATTGCAACAATGAAGTTACAACCAAGGCCGGACACTTAAAGTGTGTCCAATACTGTTTTACACTAATTTTTATACAAGTTCTTATCATTTAACAATATCTCATCACTTAAGAATCATCATTCCTTCATCCATTCACAATCAATGTTTTTTCCCTTAATCCACACCCCTAGGTGATAAGTTTGTCCATCATTTCTTTTACCGTTTGGTCTCTCGGCTGAACATAATGGTGGCGTGACCATCTCTACTTGGTTTTTTAAAAATGCTCAGCCGTGAACTTCTGGTGAACTCAGGCGAATCCCTTCCTTCAGTAACCTTGGCAGTTTCAGCCTGTTACACATTGTCTAACTAGAAGGTTGATAATATATTTGTCCTTTAACAAAATGTACGCTAAATAAAAGTGAATATTCATAGATTCAGGACTAACATAAACTAGCTAACAGAAACTCAGACTAACAAAAGGTGCAAATATATACTCAGTTGATTACGTGGTGTTGATTACATTATAATGTTCACATTGTAATGATTACATCATGGATATTTGGCACACTTTTTAATAAAATCATAATACTTATATTCTACGTTATATAGTGCTAAATAATATTCAATAGAACTACACACGTGGACAAAATTGTTGGTACCCTTCAGTCAATGAAAGAAAAACTCACAACGGTCACAGAAATAACTTGAATCTGACAAAAGTAATAATAAATAAAAATTCTATGAAATTTAACTAATAAAAGTCAGACATTGATTTTTAACCATGCTTCAACAGAATTAATAAAAAAAAAAAAAAACTCATTGGATGCTAAAGTCAGTTCCTTTTAATTCCCGGCCGTGGCTTTTAACCAGTTCTTTTTGTTTGAAGACATGCTGAGACAGTCCCAAACACACAGCGGCTCTAATCACATGAAGTTTGATGCTTCTTTTTAGATTAAACCATTTCTGCTACCTTCTATAGTGAGGTTAGCTTGCTAGCGTAGGTGAACCAATGTGAAAATACCAACTTCAGAAGACAAAAAAGGCATATTCAGTAATACTACTAATACAAAAAATATCTTGCAAGCCTTTATGAAAATGCCGAGAGCAAACACGCATTAAGGGAAATATCGTGTTGACAGTGATCTCCTTTCCTGTCACCACTGCAACCCAGGCCATCCGATGCCTCTTAGTTACCTCCTTGACCTGCTGTGCATATCCTCTTTTCCAAATCTCATATTGTGGTCCACCTTTCTGCCATTTCTACCATGTGACTTAGTATGACAGCCTTTCACACAGCACAAGTGTCCCATCTTCCCAAGGATAATGCCGCACGCAAATGCTGCCAATTCAGTTGTATACATCCAAAATGGTGATTCGACCCACAATACACTGCAACTGACACATAACTGTCAACCGTCAATGACCGTGAATTTCCGTAGTCTACCGAAAAGTTGTAAAAACTATCAATTTATATAATACCCTGAGGAATCCTTTGTAAATGAGAAAGGATGTGTACTGCTCTTTCTTTAAAGTGTAATTTGTATGTGTTATGCATCTTGCATTATGTTTGTATATTGTTAAAAAAATAAACAACAACAGCTCTAACCATGAAAATAAAAACAGGAAGACAGGTGGAGAATATCAAATATCTTTTTTTCTATTTTGCGAAGGGGGGGGGGCTCTGGGCTGCAGCCCAGGAAAGCCCGTGCATGATGACGTCAGTGGTTCTAGAATCTACAATATTCGAATGACGCTCACCTATACTGCGCAGCTATAAAACTGTCATTTGCATCCTGCATTGAGATACAATGGGTGTCAAACAATCACGTTCCGACTCTGACTGTGAATCTCCTCCCAAGAAAAGGAGAGAGAGTACGGAAGGCGATTTGCGGTTTAAAGGGCCCCACAAAGGTTGGACGACTGGTTTTGATAGTTCATGAAAATTACACATAACTTATTTATTATTAAGAAAGCCATGTAAATCTTTTTAATAAGGCTTGTTGCAAGAACAGATGTAAACAATGTACTAGACTTATAGATTAAACAAATAAATTAAAGCAATAATTAATTCATTAATTGATAAAAATTGCCACTGAATGTTTTGAAAACAAACATGTACCCAAATTGATTCAATATTGTGGCTGCTTTGATTCTGAACCTGAGCTTATTCTGACTGTAGCATGTAATAGACAAACTAAAGATAATACTGAATGAACAGACCAAGTTCAAGGTAGGTATGCAGTAAAAAAATATTAATGCATGGTATTTAAAGTTAGTAGTGAAGTTTCTGTAACTGTGTTATCGTATAGAAAATGCTGTGTGGACTCTTTCTGAAGTGTACCTGCTTAATGTTGTAGAACATTTGGAGGACCTGTACCACCAGGGGGAGCTACTGGGAGAGGGTGATTATGGAGCCGTTTATGCCGGCGCTCGCAAGGCCGATGGCTTCCCAGTAAGTCTCCAAATGGTGAAGTCATGACATGCATAGTTATATCTCTCCAGAGATCCCTTTTATTATACCTGCTAGATGCAGCTGTAAAAGCCTATGCTTTCTCAATATATACTACACTAAATTTGTGATTTTTTTTCCCTCTAGGTGGCCATCAAATATGCCCGAAAGGATGACAAGGAGCTAGAACTGGTAAGTGTTTTCATTCATGGAGCTTGGTTTATTTGCAAGAATTTCTGCCTTAATATATGTACACCCTGCCCTCCCATTCATAGCCTGGACTTGACGGGCCCATCCCACTGGAAGTGGCGCTAATGATGCTTGTCAGCCATGAGTCATCATGTGCTAATGTGCTGAAACTCATGGACTGGTTCAATGGACCAGAAGATTACATCATGATCCTGGAAAGGCTGGACCCATGCCAGGATTTATATCAATTTTGTGATAGCAAAGGAGGGTATCTATCTGAAGATATTGCAAGGCACGTGCTGGTCCAGGTGCTCCGGGCCTTGCGTCACTGCCAGGATTCAGGAGTCTTTCATCGCGACCTCAAAGCTGAAAATATGTTAATCAGGACTGACACTTTGGAGGTGAAACTGATTGATTTTGGCTGTGGAGATAAATGGAAAAACACCCCCTATGTGGAATATTCAGGTCAGTAAGGGAGGCTAATTAAAAACCTGTCAAACTAACCCCTGTTTTTAACAGCAAGTAGCAGGTAACCTGGACCTATAATAACTCCCTGTAGTGGAGTTGGATGTGTATTCTTCAGTCCTAACCTAACTCATTGCAGCAAGTCATTTGCCTTGTTGTTTCAGGGACAGAGGACTTTGCTCCCCCAGAGCTGTTCCTGAGCGGGGAATACCTAGCTGGCCCCACCACGGTCTGGTCTGTAGGTCTGACACTGTATGAGCTAGTGTGCGGTTACATGCCTTTCTGCAACAAGAGGACAACCATATCAGACTGCCTGATATTCAGGTATGCCGGTGCCTGAGGCATAAGGCGGCAGATAGGCTGACGTTAGAACAAATTCAGCTCCATCCATGGCTGCAGCAGACGTGACTGCTGACCTGATGGTCAATCAAGAAATCATAAATATTATTAACCTTCAGTAATCATGATCATCTTAAATAATGCTCAACTGTTATTCAAATAAAAGATTTACTTTCACCGATGCTCTATATTGGTGTTCTGATTTCTCGGTAACAGTGGTTAGTTAATGCAAAAAATCCTGGTTCCCCGAATATCCAAGTCATATCATAATGATTTGACCTGAATTAAGACAATGGTTGGGTCAGAAGGAATCCAGACATCTTGGGGTGACTCGTGTTTGATACCTAACCTCGGACTGAGCATGATTGATTGAGAGTCGGAGTCTGTTATATTTTATAAGTACAAAATTTGCTGAGCACCACATTCTGTAACAACTACAATGATTTGCACAACAATGGCTTTGTGCCTGCCTTAGAGCCAAGGTCATTCTTGCTGCACACATCTTCATTCTGTCTCTCATGCTTGGCCTGAATGTCTTAAGGGTTGTGTAAGCTAAAGCTAATGTTACTATGCATAAGAAACGCTACGTGTTAATTATGTACTTTTCTGGAAAGAGATTATATTGCATGACTTTGCCACACCAGCCTCTGTTTCTCATTTGGCCAGCACATTTCATCAGAACAGTTCTCTGTATAGCTTAGCATTTGCTATACCATGCTGAGCAGAAGGATGTCACACTTCAAGTGTTCAGCTAATGCTCACGAAACCGAATTATCCAACCTCCGAGCGAACGTTCGCAAGCTAACCAGCACCATCGAGTCACTGTCCAAGAAATGCAAGGACCTGGAGGGACGTTCAAGATGGAACAATGTTCGTCTGGTGGGTTTGCCTGAGGGGTCTCGCCCCACCGAGTTCATGGCCAATTTACTACAAGAAATAATTGGTCTTGACAAAAAACCCATATTGGATCGGGCTCACTGCACATTACGTGCTAAGCCCAAAAATGGTGAACCTCCTCATCCAATTGTTGTTCGGGTAAATTTATTTCAAGTCTAGAACCTAATTCTGTGCTGAGCTGGAGAGGCTTCCCCTCTTTGCTACATGGACAGAAGGATCTCGATTTTTCCCGACTTCACTACAACGGTGGCTAAGAAACGGGTCGTCTTTGCTACAGTGGGGGAGGACGCTGGCATCGACTGCTCGCCGCTTCTCCCTCTGAGTCGGAGTCTAATACTACCAATTATTACTTGTTTACTATTTTACAATTTTTTTTTATTATTATTATTTATTTTAATTTACTACTTACTTCTAGTAAAATAGTTTTTGTTAGAAAGTTTCGTACTTTTTTGGAAACTTTTCTTGTTTTGTTTTACCGCCTGGTTTGGATCTTTGAATTTTACGGATTTTAGGTCAGTATGGCGTTCATCTATTCCAGTTCTCAGCTCCACCGACTCCGCCGACTAAATCCCGCAATCACTCCAGGAATTAACATCTCCATCATTAAAAAACTTGGACTCCTTCACCGTCCTCGTTACATTCACAGAGGGACCGGGCGAAAGATTATCTTCCATAACCTGCCAAAGTGCTCTGCTACTAACATTCCATCTTTCTGGTCGCCGGTCGCACATCTGACGCGTCATCAGAGCGCCGTCGCTTTAACTACTATCAACACTCGAAGTATTGCGAGATCTCAGCACTCAAGCATGGGAAATACCCGAGCCACTGAGAGAAAACACTGCGAGATCTTCACATTCCCGGTTGAATTTACTTTGTGGAGCGGACTAAGCTGCGTGGAGTGGATTATAGTGCTCTGCGACCTGTACAGAGATTTACTCCGCAGAAATTAGTCAAATTTGAACTATTCAACTCTCAATCCATCAGCAATAAATCCACATTGATCGAAGAACACATCAGGGAGAAAGGACTTGACTTCATGTGTCTGACAGAAACCGGGCACCAGCCAGAGGTTTACTCTGCCCTAAATGAAGCCTGCCCACCTGGTCACAGTTACTTGGAGGTAGCACGCAGCACGGGGCGTGGTGGTGGCCTAGCTATCATCCACCATCAGGATCTGGGGTTGTCCCCATTTCGATATCTGCACCATCTTCATGTGAGTGCCTTGTATTTAAATGTAAGCCCCCTTTTCCCCTGACTGTTCTCCTAATTTACCCACCTCCAAAACCCAACTCATCCCGGAAATGTCTGATCTTCTCTCAACACTTTGTGCTACCTCTACTAACATTATAATCCTGGGAGATATAAACATCCATGTTGATAATCCCACAGGTTATCTCACTGCTGATTTCCTAGAGCTGCTAGATTCCCTCAACCTACAACAATATGTTGATGTCCCCACACATTCCAGGGGTCACACACTTGGTCATTTCAAACTTCGCCCCCATCAGTAATCTACAGGTATATGATCTTGGTATCTCGGACCGTAAAGTAGTGTCAATGGAGCTGCCCTTTCTCTCCCCCCATATCAAACCAAAACGTCAGATCCATTTCAGAAATCTGAAGACCATCAATGCAGATGCCCTGGCCCTGGACCTTAAATTTCTCTCCTCTGAACCTGTCAGCTCCCTCTCTGTTGCTGACCTCGTAGATTTCTACAACCAGTCCCTGAGCAGTCTCCTGGACTTCCACGCCCCCTTAACATCTAGATCTGTCTCATTCTCGTGCTCAGCACCTTGGTACACCTGCGAGCTACGAAAAATGAAGGTGGCTGGGCGTGTCCTTGAGCGGCGGCTCCAGCCCTCTGGGTTGACTGTCCGCAAACAGGCTTGCAGGGAACACAAGAGGGCGTATGCATAAGCTCTGAAGGCTGCACGGTCAAGGTTCTATTCCACCATCATCAGCAACAGTTTCAGAAACTCCAAGATACTATTTTCAACTATAAATCACCTTCTCAAACCTCCTTCACCTGCCCACTCTGAGGCTACCGCGGAGAGGTGCAACATGCACATCAATTTCTTCAGACAAAAAGTTGATAATATCCGTTCATACCTCTCCATCACGAATATCTTGCCTCCTCCAACTGTCGACCTACTACCTGAGAAGGTCCAGCCACTTTGCTCCTTCTCTGCTACCACACGGGAAGAGGTGGAGAACGTCATCAGGAAAATGAAACCATCTACCAGTTACCTGGACCCTTTCCCTTCAGCCCTGCTAAAGGTCAACATCTCTGCCATCTCTCCACTCATCACCAGGATCAAAAACCAATCCCTCCTGACTGGCCATATTCCTTCTACTTTAAAAACTGCTGTCATCAGACCTCTATTGAAAAACCCCACCATGGACTCTGAAGTTCTCTCTAACTATAGGCCCATCTCCAATCTTCCATGCCTCTCTAAAGTTCTGGAAAAAAACAGTTGCAGCACAACTTCATGATCACCATAAACTGAAGAACCTGTTTGAAAAATTTCAGTCCGATTTCCGCCCTGGCCATAGCATCGAAACAGCCCTGGTCAGGGTCACCAATGATCTTCTGATGACGGCAGATACTGGTTCCCCTTCTATACTCATGCTCCTTGACCTGACAGCTGCTTTTGACACAAGAGACCATAACATCCTCTTTCACCGCCTGCAATGCACCATTGGACTCTCAGGAACTGTTCATAACTGGTTCACGTCATACCTAACTGGCAGAACCGAACATGTCACCCTTGGCAGCGCAAAATCTCACATCCACAACGTCACCTGTGGTGTCCCACAGGGCTCTGTGCTTGGCCTCACTTGACACCAAGTCAAGTGTGTGACCCCTGGAATGTGTGGGGACATCAACATGTTGTTGTAGGTTGAGGGAATCTAGCAGCTCCAGGAAATCAGCAGTGAGATAACCGGAAGTTGTCTTTACTCTACTCAACTCTGATCTGAGGAACTTTGTTTCTAGTGTCGACGACATTCCTAGGCTGTTACGCCCACTTCCGGTTTTGATGCTAATATGCTAACATGATTGTAGTTTTTTCTGTACATTGCCTATTTTGGCGCTAATTTCTTCACTTGATTCTACTCATCAACTCTGATCTGAGGAACTTTGTTTCTATTCTCTAGGGTATTCCTAGGCTGGTGAGATGCCGACTTCTGCTTTTGATGCTAATATGCTAGCATGATTGTAGTTTTTTGTACTTTGCCTGTTTTGATGCTAGTTTTGTCTTTACTCTACTCATCAACTCTGATCTGAGGAACTTTGTTTCTAGTGTCGACGACATTCCTAGGCTGTTACGCCCACTTCCGGTTATCTCACTGCTGATTTCCTGGAGCGGCTAGATTCCCTCAACCTACAACAACATGTTGATGTCCCCACACATTCCAGGGGTCACACACTTGACTTGGTCATTTCAAACTTCGCCCCCATCAGTAATCTACAGGTATATGATCTTGGTATCTCGGACCGTAAAGTAGTGTCAATGGAGCTGCCCTTTCTCTCCGCCCATATCAAACCAAAACGTCAGATCCATTTCAGAAATCTGAAGACCATCAATGCAGATGCCCTGGCCCTGGACCTTAAATTTCTCTCCTCTGAACCTGTCAGCTCCCTCTCTGTTGCTGACCTCGTAGATTTCTACAACCAGTCCCTGAGCAGTCTCCTGGACTTCCATGCCCCCTTAACATCTAGATCTGTCTCATTCTCGTGCTCAGCACCTTGGTACACCTGCGAGCTACGAAAAATGAAGGCGGCTGGGTGTGTCCTTGAGCGGCGGCTCCAGCCCTCTGGGTTGACTGTCCGCAAACAGGCTTGCAGGGAACACAAGAGGGCGTATGCATAAGCTCTGAAGGCTGCACGGTCAAGGTTCTATTCCACCATCATCAGCAACAGTTCCAGAAACTCCAAGATACTATTTTCAACTATAAATCACCTTCTCAAACCTCCTTCACCTGCCCACTCTGAGGCTACCGCGGAGAGGTGCAACATGCACATCAATTTCTTCAGACAAAAAGTTGATAATATCCGTTCATACCTCTCCATCACGAATATCTTGCCTCCTCCAACTGTCGACCTACTACCTGAGAAGGTCCAGCCACTTTGCTCCTTCTCTGCTACCACACGGGAAGAGGTGGAGAACGTCATCAGGAAAATGAAACCATCTACCAGTTCCCTGGACCCTTTCCCTTCAGCCCTGCTAAAGGTCAACATCTCTGCCGTCTCTCCACTCATCACCAGGATCATAAACCAATCCCTCCTGACTGGCCATATTCCTTCTATTTTAAAAACTGCTGTCATCAGACCTCTATTGAAAAACCCCACCATGGACTCTGAAGTTCTCTCTAACTATAGGCCCATCTCCAATCTTCCATGCCTCTCTAAAGTTCTGGAAAAAAACAGTTGCAGCACAACTTCATGATAAACTGAAGAACCTGTTTGAAAAATTTCAGTCCGGTTTCCGCCCTGGCCATAGCACCGAAACAGCCCTGGTCAGGGTCACCAATGATCTTCTGATGACGGCAGATACTGGTTCCCCTTCTATACTCATCCTCCTTGACCTGACAGCTGCTTTTGACACAATAGACCATAACATCCTCTTTCACCGCCTGCAATGCACCATTGGACTCTCAGGAACTGTTCATAACTGGTTCACGTCATACCTAACTGGCAGAACCGAACATGTCACCCTTGGCAGCGCAAAATCTCACATCCACAACGTCACCTGTGGTGTCCCACAGGGCTCTGTGCTTGGCCTCACTTGACACCAAGTCAAGTGTGTGACCCCTGGAATGTGTGGGGACATCAACATGTTGTTGTAGGTTGAGGGAATCTAGCAGCTCCAGGAAATCAGCAGTGAGATAACCGGAAGTGGTCTTTACTCTACTCAACTCTGATCTGAGGAACTTTGTTTCTAGTGTCGACGACATTCCTAGGCTGTGTTACGCCCACTTTCGGTTTTGATGCTAACATGATTGTAGTTTTTTCTGTACATTGCCTATTTTGGCGCTAATTTCTTCACTTGATTCTACTCATCAAGCCGGATCTGAGGAACTTTGTTTCTAATCTCTAGGGTATTCCTAGGCTGGTGAGATGCCGACTTCTGGTTTTGATGCTAATATGCTAACATGATTGTAGTTTTTTCTGTACTTTGCCTGTTTTGATGCTAGTTTTATGTCTTTATTCTACTCATCAACTCTGATCTGAGGAACTTTGTTTCTAGTGTCGACGACATTCCTAGGCTGTTACGCCCACTTCCGGTTTTGATGCTAATATGCTAACATGATTGTAGTTTTTTCTGTACATTGCCTATTTTGGCGCTAATTTCTTCACTTGATTCTACTCATCAAGCCGGATCTGAGGAACTTTGTTTCTAATCTCTAGGGTATTCCTAGGCTGGTGAGATGCCGACTTCTGGTTTTGATGCTAATATGCTAGCATGATTGTAGTTTTTTGTACATTGCCTATTTTGATGCTAGTTTTATGTATTTACTCTACTCATCAACTCTGATCTGAGGAACTTTGTTTCTAGTGTCGACGACATTCCTAGGCTGTTACGCCCACTTCCGGTTATCTCACTGCTGATTTCCTGGAGCGGCTAGATTCCCTCAACCTACAACAACATGTTGATGTCCCCACACATTCCAGGGGTCACACACTTGACTTGGTCATTTCAAACTTCGCCCCCATCAGTAATCTTCAGGTATATGATCTTGGTATCTCGGACCGTAAAGTAGTGTCAATGGAGCTGCCCTTTCTCTCCCCCCATATCAAACCAAAACGTCAGATCCATTTCAGAAATCTGAAGACCATCAATGCAGATGCCCTGGCCCTGGACCTTAAATTTCTCTCCTCTGAACCTGTCAGCTCCCTCTCTGTTGCTGACCTCGTAGATTTCTACAACCAGTCCCTGAGCAGTCTCCTGGACTTCCATGCCCCCTTAACATCTAGATCTGTCTCATTCTCGTGCTCAGCACCTTGGTACACCTGCGAGCTATGAAAAATGAAGGCGGCTGGGTGTGTCCTTGAGCGGCGGCTCCAGCCCTCTGGGTTGACTGTCCGCAAACAGGCTTGCAGGGAACACAAGAGGGCGTATGCATAAGCTCTGAAGGCTGCACGGTCAAGGTTCTATTCCACCATCATCAGCAACAGTTCCAGAAACTCCAAGATACTATTTTCAACTATAAATCACCTTCTCAAACCTCCTTCACCTGCCCACTCTGAGGCTACCGCGGAGAGGTGCAACATGCACATCAATTTCTTCAGACAAAAAGTTGATAATATCCGTTCATACCTCTCCATCACGAATATCTTGCCTCCTCCAACTGTTGACCTACTACCTGAGAAGGTCCAGCCACTTTGCTCCTTCTCTGCTACCACACGGGAAGAGGTGGAGAACGTCATCAGGAAAATGAAACCATCTACCAGTTCCCTGGACCCTTTCCCTTCAGCCCTGCTAAAGGTCAACATCTCTGCCGTCTCTCCACTCATCACCAGGATCATAAACCAATCCCTCCTGACTGGCCATATTCCTTCTATTTTAAAAACTGCTGTCATCAGACCTCTATTGAAAAACCCCACCATGGACTCTGAAGTTCTCTCTAACTATAGGCCCATCTCCAATCTTCCATGCCTCTCTAAAGTTCTGGAAAAAAACAGTTGCAGCACAACTTCATGATAAACTGAAGAACCTGTTTGAAAAATTTCAGTCCGGTTTCCGCCCTGGCCATAGCACCGAAACAGCCCTGGTCAGGGTCACCAATGATCTTCTGATGACGGCAGATACTGGTTCCCCTTCTATACTCATCCTCCTTGACCTGACAGCTGCTTTTGACACAATAGACCATAACATCCTCTTTCACCGCCTGCAATGCACCATTGGACTCTCAGGAACTGTTCATAACTGGTTCACGTCATACCTAACTGGCAGAACCGAACATGTCACCCTTGGCAGCGCAAAATCTCACATCCACAACGTCACCTGTGGTGTCCCACAGGGCTCTGTGCTTGGCCTCACTTGACACCAAGTCAAGTGTGTGACCCCTGGAATGTGTGGGGACATCAACATGTTGTTGTAGGTTGAGGGAATCTAGCAGCTCCAGGAAATCAGCAGTGAGATAACCGGAAGTGGTCTTTACTCTACTCAACTCTGATCTGAGGAACTTTGTTTCTAGTGTCGACGACATTCCTAGGCTGTGTTACGCCCACTTTCGGTTTTGATGCTAACATGATTGTAGTTTTTTCTGTACATTGCCTATTTTGGCGCTAATTTCTTCACTTGATTCTACTCATCAAGCCGGATCTGAGGAACTTTGTTTCTAATCTCTAGGGTATTCCTAGGCTGGTGAGATGCCGACTTCTGGTTTTGATGCTAATATGCTAACATGATTGTAGTTTTTTCTGTACTTTGCCTGTTTTGATGCTAGTTTTATGTCTTTACTCTACTCATCAACTCTGATCTGAGGAACTTTGTTTCTAGTGTCGACGACATTCCTAGGCTGTTACGCCCACTTCCGGTTTTGATGCTAATATGCTAACATGATTGTAGTTTTTTCTGTACATTGCCTATTTTGACGCTAATTTCTTCACTTGATTCTACTCATCAAGCCGGATCTGAGGAACTTTGTTTCTAATCTCTAGGGTATTCCTAGGCTGGTGAGATGCCGACTTCTGGTTTTGATGCTAATATGTTAACATGATTGTAGTTTTTTGTACATTGCCTATTTTGATGCTAGTTTTATGTCTTTACTCTACTCATCAACTCTGATCTGAGGAACTTTGTTTCTAGTGTCGACGACATTTCTAGGGTGAGTTATGCCAACTTCCGGTTTTGATGCTAATATGCTAACATGATTGTAGCTTTTTCTGTACTTTGCCTGTTTTGATGCTAGTTTTTTCACTTGATTCTACTCATCAAGCCGGATCTGAGGAACTTTGTTTCTAATCTCTAGGGTATTCCTAGGCTGGTGAGATGCCGACTTCCGGTTTTGATGCTAATATGCTAACATGATTGTAGTTTTTTCTGTACATTGCCTATTTTGATGCTAGTTTTATGTCTTTACTCTACTCATCAACTCTGATCTGAGGAACTTTGTTTCTAGTGCCGACGACATTCCTAGGCTGTTACGCCCACTTCCGATTTTGATGCTAATATGCTAATATGATTGTAGTTGTTTCTGTACTTTGCCTGTTTTGATGCTAGTTTTATGTCTTTACTCTACTCATCAACTCTGATCTGAGGAACTTTGTTTCTAGTGTCGACGACATTCCTAGGGTGAGTTACGCCCACTTTCGGTTTTGATGCTAATATGCTAACATTATTGTAGTTTTTTCTGTACATTGCCTGTTTTGATGCTAGTTTTTTCACTTGATTCTACTCATCAAGCCGGATCTGAGGAACTTTGTTTCTAGTGTCGACGACATTCCTAGGCTGTTACGCCCACTTCTGGTTATCTCACTGCTGATTTCCTGGAGCGGCTAGATTCCCTCAACCTACAACAAGATGTTGATGTCCCCACACATTCCAGGGGTCACACACTTGACTTGGTCATTTTAAACTTCGCCCCCATCAGTAATCTACAGGTATATGATCTTGGTATCTTGGACCGTAAAGTGGTGTCAATGGAGCTGCCCTTTCTCTCCCCCCATATCAAACCAAAACGTCAGATCCATTTCAGAAATCTGAAGACCATCAATGCAGATGCCCTGGCCCTGGACCTTAAATTTCTCTCCTCTGAACCTGTCAGCTCCCTCTCTGTTGCTGACCTCGTAGATTTCTACAACCAGTCCCTGAGCAGTCTCCTGGACTTCCACGCCCCCTTAACATCTAGATCTGTCTCATTCTCGTGCTCAGCACCTTGGTACACCTGCGAGCTACGAAAAATGAAGGCGGCTGGGCGTGTCCTTGAGCGGCGGCTCCAGCCCTCTGGGTTGACTGTCCGCAAACAGGCTTGCAGGGAACACAAGAGGGCGTATGCATAAGCTCTGAAGGCTGCACGGTCAAGGTTCTATTCCACCATCATCAGCAACAGTTCCAGAAACTCCAAGATACTATTTTCAACTATAAATCACCTTCTCAAACCTCCTTCACCTGCCCACTCTGAGGCTACCGCGGAGAGGTGCAACATGCACATCAATTTCTTCAGACAAAAAGTTGATAATATCCGTTCATACCTCTCCATCACGAATATCTTGCCTCCTCCAACTGTCGACCTACTACCTGAGAAGGTCCAGCCACTTTGCTCTTTCTCTGCTACCACACGGGAAGAGGTGGAGAACGTCATCAGGAAAATGAAACCATCTACCAGTTCCCTGGACCCTTTCCCTTCAGCCCTGCTAAAGGTCAACATCTCTGCCGTCTCTCCACTCATCACCAGGATCATAAACCAATCCCTCCTGACTGGCCATATTCCTTCTACTTTAAAAACTGCTGTCATCAGACCTCTATTGAAAAACCCCACCATGGACTCTGAAGTTCTCTCTAACTATAGGCCCATCTCCAATCTTCCATGCCTCTCTAAAGTTCTGGAAAAAAACAGTTGCAGCACAACTTCATGATCACCATAAACTGAAGAACCTGTTTGAAAAATTTCAGTCCGATTTCCGCCCTGGCCATAGCATCGAAACAGCCCTGGTCAGGGTCACCAATGATCTTCTGATGACGGCAGATACTGGTTCCCCTTTTATACTCATCCTCCTTGACCTGACAGCTGCTTTTGACACAAGAGACCATAACATCCTCTTTCACCGCCTGCAATGCACCATTGGACTCTCAGGAACTGTTCATAACTGGTTCACGTCATACCTAACTGGCAGAACCGAACATGTCACCCTTGGCAGCGCAAAATCTCACATCCACAACGTCACCTGTGGTGTCCCACAGGGCTCTGTGCTAGGCCCCATCCTTTTTACCATCTACATACTCCCCCTTGGAAATGTCATTAGCAGGCATGGTTTATCTTTCCACTGCTATGCCGATGACACTCAGCTTTATCTCAGGACTACCCCCACCTCCTCTACTGCTCCTCTGCCAACATCCACACTAACTACCTGCCTGGAGGAGATAGAGGCGTGGATGAGGCTCAACTTCCTTCAGCTGAACAAATCCAAAACAGAAGCCATCTTAGTAGGCACACCACACCATCTCCGCTCTTCTACCATCACCAGTATCACTTTCTCTGGCCAAAACATCCACCTTTCTACAGCTGTCGCCAATTTGGGTGTTAAAATGTATTCTCAACTCACCTTTGACACCCACATCAAACACCTCTGTAAGTCATCATTTTTCCACCTCAAGAACATCGCTAAACTCCGCCCAACACTTTCCCTGGCAGATGCAGAGAAACTCGTCCATGCTTTTGTCTCCTCCAGGTTGGATTACTGTAATGCACTCCTCATTGGGATTCCTGGCAAGAATATAAAGAGACTTCAGTATATTCAGAACAGCGCTGCCAGGATCCTGATGAGGGTGCGAAAGCATGATCACATCACCCCCATCTTGAAAACCCCTCATTGGCTCCCTGTCCCGCTCAGGATAGAGTACAAGGTCTCCCTTCTCACCCATCAGTGCATCTATGGACATGCCCCCCTTTACTTACAAGAACTCCTCACCCCCCATACCTCCTCATGCACACTCTGCTCTGTACACACTAACACCCTCCACGTCCCCAGAACCAAGCTCCGTAGCATGGGTGATAGGGCCTTTTCATCTGTGGCACCAAGGCTGTGGAACGCCCTCCCTGACTACCTGAGAGCCCCACAGTCGACTGATGTTTTAAAAAAAAAAAATCTAAAAACCTCTCTTTTTAGAAAGACATTTAGTTGAGTATTTTTACTTTTTACTCTTTATAGTCTAGTCTTTGTATTTTTTATTATTTATATTATTATATTTTATAGTATTTTTATTACACTACTCTTCTACTTTGTAGCACTTTGAGATTTCTAGAATATAAAGTGCAATACAAATACAATTTATTTTTATTATTATTATTATTAGTGAAGAAGGAGCTCCATTCCTGCCGATATCCCATAGTGGATATGCTATCTGGCTTGCTGGATATTGTTGCTAGACTGTGGAGATGACAGTGGACTTTAGGAGGCGCTGTCAGGCACTTTTTCCTCTCACCATATCCAACAAGCATGTGGCAATGGTGGAGACCTTCAAGTTTCTGAGAACAACCATTTCCCAAGACTTGAAGTGGGAGCCCAACATCAACTCCATTTTCAAAAAGGCCCAGCAAAGAATGTACTTCCTGTGGCAACTAAGGAGGTACGGTCTGCCACGGGAGCTGCTGAGCCAGTTCTATACTGCTGTCATTGAGTCTGTCCTTTGCTCATCAATCGCAGTGTGCTTTGGAGCAACCACTAAACAGGACAAAGGGAGACTGCAGCTAACAGTGAGGGCAGCAGAAAAAATCATCGGTGCCCCCCTGCCCTCCATCTAGGACTTATACTACGGAAGGACTAGGAAATGGGCAGATAAAATCATTGCAGATCCATCACACCCTGGACACAATCTTTTCCAGCTCCTGCCCTTTGGCAGGCGCTACAGAACTCTGTATTCAAAAACCACCAGACAGAGGAGCTTCTTCCCTCAGGCCATCACCCTCTTAAACAGCTAAACTGTGTCACCTGCCTTCTGTAAATTTTCCCCCCTTGAACTGTTTTTGCACTCAACCTCGCACCTTATACTTGTACAGTGTTACCCATGTGTCTATATTTCAAATTTTATATCTTGTACAATGTCATTAATTGTCTGTGTACTAGGGAGTCACTAGCAGCCGAAACCAAATTCCTTGTGTGCCCCAGCACACTTGGCGAATAAAGCTGATTCCTATTCTGATCACAATTCCCAGGGACCAGGATGCCTTGTTTTGGTAATCTGTTTGGTGATCTATTGCTGTAATGGAAATTTTGTTTTTGCTTTTGTTTTCTTCAACAGGGTTCATAGTGACTATTTGAATGTATGTTTACCTCAGGGAAAAAATATAGGTTCCACACTGAAATGACATGACTGACTGTATGGAGTATGGAATAGCCTTCCTGATAATGTAGTGCAAGCTGAATCCTTGGGTTCCTTTAAATCAGAACTAGATAAGATTTTAACGACTCTGAGCTATTAGTTTAGTTCTCCCCAAGTGAGCTTGATGGGCCGAATGGCCTCCTCTCGTTTGTATAGTTCTTATGTTCGTATACATTTACAAAAAAAACTATGAAATTTATATGGTAAAACATTAAATAGTGTTTTTAATATTTTACAGGGTGAATGTGGAACTTACAAATCGCTAAATTTTGTTTTTGCTAGCATTTTCCATACTGACTCAGCTTTCTTGGAACTGGGATTCTATATGGGTCACAAATGGGTTCTGCACATGTTACAGCAGGCTGCTGTTCTGATTGTGCCTGCCGACAACCATAGGCATACGAACCTAGAAAAAAACCGTCATGTAGGTAGCTTACACTTCAATGATAAGAGCTAGAATAATCAAAAATTTTAATATAAATAAAACATAAAAAATTACATTTAAAATGAACATTTTTGACGGACCATCAGTCAACACATAATGAATATATGTTTAAGGTAGATGCTTCTAGCTAGCATTCTTATTCATCAAAATCTGTTAAACAAAAACTTTCATGGTATTTCAAACGCCATTGCCTTCAACAAATTTAGTACACCATGTTCTTATAAATTATGAATTATTGATTTATAATATTTGCTTATTCAATAATGGTACACTGCCACAAAATATAATGGTATAAATAATATACTGGTAAAATTTATTCAGATACACTTGAAAACTTGAATCACAGCTAAATTAAGAGGTTCCTCCACTGTAAAAAAAAAAAAAAAAAAAGTAGGCATACTCATTTATTATTATTAAAATTGACTCACGTTGAAATTATGAATAAATAAGAGACATTTCGATTTTCTGGTTACGCTAAATTTGCCAAGAGTGGGCGGGAAAACAGGCGCGAGAAGGGAAGGTGAGCAAAAGTTTTTTATTTTAATGTAAGTGGTTAGCAGGTTAAGCTATAGAAAACATTTGTTTTTGTCAGTTAAATGCTCTGTATGTGACTTATTTTGGGAATGAGTTTTCCCGTAGTATTAAGTAATAAATAATTACATTAGTAATCTGCGAATCTCCCGAATCTGCTGTTGATACGTTACAAGACCTACTGCAGATGGCAGAAGCCGCGGATAAAGCTAACCATCCATAGACTCCATATATAACGTGAGTATTGTGTACCTACATATGGTAATCGATAAATTCAGCCCATTACGGCATTATCAACATTAAACAAACTAATAAAATACATGAATCATTATACAGTATTGTACAACTTTATTTTCTCGAACGAACGAAAGAGATTGTGACGTTTTAGGAAGAGATAATAGAGCAATGAAGAATATCTTGTATCAAGGGATGACAGCTATGAAAATCAGACATTTTATACATTTCATTCAAATGACGAAGGAATAAGGGAAAAAAACCGTACACGTTTCACTTTTTTTGGGAGCGAGGTAAATCTCGGGTACGGGTGACTACTGTACAGCTAACTTGTTAGGTATGTATTTTTTCTATGTAAGATTTAGCGATTTACAT
The DNA here is from genome assembly GCF_023856365.1 of Brienomyrus brachyistius. NCBI lineage: Eukaryota > Metazoa > Chordata > Actinopteri > Osteoglossiformes > Mormyridae > Brienomyrus > Brienomyrus brachyistius. The sequence continues at coordinate 396,517 of NW_026042344.1, forward strand.
TTTACAACGTAAAATAAAACTTTCAGTACATATGTGTAATAGTTTTTGATGTTTTGCATTGTTTTTTTAGCCAACACACCAGTGCACATGGCTGGTATACATGCTTTTTAGGATGTTTTTTTCTGAAATTGATGCCTGCAGAAATTTTTTTTTTTAAAGTTGTGACCGGATAATTTGGGTATTCCAGAAGTTATAAGATTTCACATAATTACATTGAATAATTTAAGTGTTATGTTTGTGCCCAAAGATCAATTATAGGTCAAAAGATTACTAAATTGGACTGAATTATAAAAACCAGAAATAAATGAGAGCTGTTGGGATGGACTGATCCACATTTTTTCAGTTCTGATCAGTAATACCATGATTTTTATTGGTTTGTTGTGCATATTCAGACATTATAAAATTGATGAACATAAGAATTGTTTTCTGCCTGCTGCCCTTCTGTTTTCATACACATTGGAAAGGTGAAAAAGTAAACACCATTTCCTGACCGATCATGGAATCTACTGTAACAGCCTTTCTTATTTCTGGTCCATCCTTTGTGGTGGTATCCCGAAATTACCCTGAATACCATGGCTCTCAATGCACTACAAAGATTTGCTGTCCTGGTTAAAGATGCGCCATTGAGAGACTCATGAACAATTTGTCTTCATTTGAACTCTGTTATATCTCCATTTGTGTGGACTGCAATATTGTATGTACTGCTGTGCTTTTGCTCTGCTAATTCAACCTTCATACTCTGCTCTTACAGTCAGTGATTGGCCCCCAGGCCATGCATATATAGGTGTGAAACCTCAAACATTATTGACCAGAGTTTCAGTTTCATTGTCCAACCTCTGTGTGTGTGTGTGTGTGTGTGTGTGTGTGTGTGTGTGTGTGTTGGGGGGGTATCTAGCTATACCTTAAGTTGTGGGGACCAAATGTCCGCACAACATGATAAATGCCTGTAATTTTGACATTGTGGGCACCATTTTTCTAGTCTCTATGAGGATAAACCTCCGTTTTATAAAATTCTGCACTCAAAAAACTAAAAATGCCAAGAAACTTGTATTTTGCTTCATTACATATGGTTAAGATTAGGGCTGGGTAGGGGTTAAGGTTCTTATTTTTGCATTTTGGTTTTTCCCATAGAAATGAATGGATGGTCGCCAGAAAGATATGAATATACTGTAGGTCTCTCTCTCTCTGGCTGTGTGTGTGTGTGTGTGTGTGTGTGTGTGTGTGTGTGTGTGTGTGCATAAGTTTAACTGCACCTTAAGCATACTGTCTGTGTTTTACATGTTTGAAGATGGACTGAAGAGGAACAGACTGACAGCTAGTACAAACCAAAATGAAGCAGAGCTTGCCATCTTGGTTTACTGGAGCCCGTGACAGAGGAGGAAACAGGGAGTTAGAGCTAAAAAAAAAATCAGAAATAAGATCATGTGTTACAGTTTGTGTTTCCTCTGGCTCAAGAATTAGCCTAATAATACATGGATGCATTCATGCCTCAGACGCACAGTTTGAGGGGGTCCAGTACCGTAGAGTGTTCTGGGAAATTCAGCTCCCTTATGTTTCCCCATGTTGCGCACTGATTTGAAATCATGACATCACCCGCTTCTTTATAGCTAGATTGTTTCTCAGTCGTTTTAATGTCTGTCTATGAAAGTATTGAGGTAAGCATGCCATATATGCGAAAACATCTCATGTATTTTCAATGTTTTTGTGTTTTTAAATTGCCGGAAAAGGGTAGAATGCTCTCTCCGGGTTGGGGATGGGGTCCTCCCCCAAGTGGAGGAGTTTAAGTATCTCGGGATCTTGTTCACGAGTGGGGGAACGATGGAATGGGAGGTCGACAGGCGGATCGGTGCGGCGTCAGCAGTCATGCGGGCGCTGCATCGGTCTGTCATGATGAAGGGAGAGCTGAGCCAAAAGGCAAAGCTCTCGATTTACCAGTCGATCTACGTTCCTACCCTCACCTATGGTCATGAGCTATGGGTAGTGACCGAAAGAACGAGATTGCGGGTGCAAGCAGCCGAAATGAGTTTCCTCCACAGGGTGGCTGGGCTCTCCCTTAGAGATAGGGTGAGGAGCTCAGTCATTCGGGAGGGACTCAGAGTAGAGCCGCTGCTCCTCCACATCGAGAGGAGCCAGATGAGGTGGCTCGGGCATCTGATTAGGATGCCTCCGGGACACCTCTCTGGGGAGGTGTTCCGGGCATGTGCCACTGGGAGGAGACCCCGGGGAAGACCCAGGACATGCTGGAGAGACTATGTCTCCCGGCTGGCCTGGGAACGTCTCGGGATCCCCCCAGAAGAGCTGGATGAAGTGGCCGGGGAGAGGGCTTCCTTGCTGAGACTGCTGCCCCCGCGACCCGACCCTGGATTAAGCGGAAGATGATGGATGGATGGATGGATGGATGGATGGATAAATTGCTTAGATGTTAATAGATGTTACCTTTAAGCATGACATGCAGGTAAAAGCTGCTGGCCATGGACAAAGTGAGAACAAGGCCATTCCAAGTCTCAGTCCTGGTATGAGGATGAAACTTTTCATCACCTGGTCTTATTGCAATATTTGTTCTGAGACCAAAGTGGTAGGCAGCAGGGAAAAGTAAGACCCCAGATGGAATTTAAACACACGATATTCAGCTCAGAAGGTCAGGGCGTTAGGCTTTAGGCCACTGGGGCAACCAGCAGACCTGTGCTTATGACCGGGACACTTGGTTCTCAATGGAAGCTCAGCCAATTATATGCAAGCCACCAAAACTACCATGAATGGATCTATGTAATTGATGGACAAAAGCATCTTGTTCAAGACATTAGCACTCACAGTCCAGGAGAAGATGACATTCCTTCCATGGACCTCGGTCAAATGGGCTCATCGAGTTTCCAAGGAGACGTGTGGAGTACCGTGTCGATCAGCAACGTGGAATCTCCGTCTCATCCGCGACGCCATCGCCTGGGTGGAGGATAGAAACCTCTCTCTCCTGCTGGTCAGCTTGGACCAGGAGAAAGCCTTCGACCGGGTAGATCACCGCTTCCTGTTCAAAGTATTGGGTAAGTTTGGCTTCGGACCCAATTACCTGGGGTGGTTACACACTTTGTATAACGAAGTTGGGAGCCATGTCGTTATCAATGGCTTCCTGAGTGACTTGGTGCCCCAGCTGAGTGGAGTAAGGCAGGGATGTCCCCTCTCCCCCCTCCTCTACGCGCTCTATGTAGAGCCACTGGCGTGCGCCATTCGCAGCCACTCCGGGGTCGATGGCCTTCTTATCCCAGGAAGGCAGGGGACAACTGTTAAACTGACCCAGTATGCAGACGACACCACGCTTTTCGTCTGCTCGGATCAGTCTCTCGGTCATGTCTTGAGCCTCGTTCATGCGTTCGGTAGGGCCTCTGGCGCGACGCTCAACCTCAGTAAGTCGGTGGCCAAGTATTAGAAGGAGGCAGCTGGAAGGTGAGGGAGGACGTCGCAGGTGGTCTCATCTTCTGTGACGGACCTCTCAAAGTGTTGGGGAGGAGCGGTTGGCGATCGCCAGGCGGAAGATCGGACTGTGGAAGTCCAGGTCTCTGTCCTCCTAAGGTAAGGTCTTGGCCTTAAAAGTGGATATTCTTCCCACCCTGCTCTACCTTGCACAGAATGTAGAACTGTTGGACTGGTCTAATCCATTCTATCCTCAGCATTTGGCCTTAGATTTTCATCAGCATCACATCGGATGATGTGCTCTGCCATTAACTTAATACAGAATCTCTTTGAGTGTCTCATCCAGCCCTGGATGTCCTCTGCAGTTATGTCCATACACTCAGCCACCATTGCATCTAGTAATGACATATGATCATGTGGGCGGTGGTCATACACTTTTCCATGAGCCACGTGTGCCGTTTCCTGCGTGAGCGAAACTGGTTGCTACCGCGCGAACTTTTAAACCATAGCTATTACCTAAATAATAATTAGAATTAAGCAATCAGAAAAATCTTGGCAAGCTTAGTAGTCTCCTGATAATCTTCCAAACCACGACGGATTAATCGCCTCCGCCCCCAGAGTTTTTCCCCGCTAAACGTAAGTATATCACTATGGCTCCTGTCGTTTGCTCCGAGTGCAGTATGTTTAGTTATTCTTCTCCCGTCATTAGTGGTACGTTTGTCTGCGATAAGTGTCAGCTAGTTTCCAGGCTGACGGAGAAGATCGCAGACTTAGAGGGACGTATCCGGACGTTACGGGACATTCAGGAGAGTGAGAGTTTTATTGACGCAGTGTTAGCGGCTCCGGATATGTCCGCTATAGTGAGCCAGTCTCCCCCCGCTCCAGCCGCAGGGCCTTCGCAGCAAGGCGAGTGGGTGACGACCCGGCGGCATAGCCGTAAGTCCAAACAGGACTCACACCGGCACCATTCACCCATTCACGTTTCCAACAGATTCTCGGAGATCACTAAAGCAAATTTCATGAAGGTGTGCAGCCTTGCGAAGAAGGTGTCCGCGTCAGTAACATGCTCTGGCCCCATCCCTGCTAGACGTGGCGACGAAATGTACAGCAGATTATCGTCGCTGCATCGCTGGCTGTCGGAATGGTGCCCGATAAATGGTGTGGGTTATATAGACCATTGGCGGACGTTCTGGGGTAGGCCTGGGCTTTTGAAGAGGGACGGTATTCACCCCTCGTGGGCTGGCGCCGATCTCCTGTCAAAAAGCATAGCTCATAGTCTTAAGGCAGATCGTTGACTAACCAGAGCCAAGCCAAGGTGGCAGGCAAACCGGCTTAACCGACCGCCTGCTAGTCGCTTAAAGTCGTCACCCAGGGTTCATATTATTGAGACTGTGTCTGTTCCCCGCGGTTTTAATCGTGGGGGTTCATTCCACCATAGTGCATGTCTTAAAAACCTTAGAGAAATTAGACCTAATTCACTTCTGGATAGTAGGTGTAATGTAAACCTAAAACTTGGACTCCTGAACATTAGATCGCTGGCTCCTAAGACATTGCTCGTAAATGAAATCATTACTGATTTTAATCTTGGTGCCCTATGTCTTACTGAGACTTGGCTTAAACCAAACGAGTTCTTGGCACTAAATGAATCCACTCCAGCTGAATATAGCTATAAGCATAATCCTCGACCCAATGGCAAAGGTGGCGGGGTTGCTGCAATATTTAAGACCGACCTAGGAGTGCATGAAAATAGTGGTTATAGCTTTAGCACGTTTGAAATTATTATTCTTAGTCTTGCTAGCATATCTAAGTGTAGTTCTGCACCTCCAATCATCATTGCTATTGTGTATAGACCGCCTGGCCCCTATAGCAATTTTCTTAAGGAATTTGCAGATTTCCTAACAAACTTGGTGGTTACTACCGACAAGGCCGTGATTGTTGGTGATTTTAATATTCATATGGAAAATGATAGTGATCCATTAACAAAAGCATTTACTACCATTCTTGACTCTGCCGGTGTACATCAGAATGTAACTGGACCGACTCATGCCTGTAACCACACCCTGGACTTGATCCTTAGTCATGGTGTCATGGTAGAACACATATCAATTATCCCTCAGAATCCTCTACTTTCGGATCATTACCTTTTAACATTTCAAATACAACATAACCCCCCTAAGGCCCCAGGTCAGAGGTACAATACTAGACGTTCCATAGCCTCATTATCCGCCGCAACTTTTCTCGATCAGCTCCCACAGTCCTTCAACCTTACCTCTGAAGCGTCAAGTGTAAATGAACTTGAACAGGTAACCGTGAACATGGTGGGATCATTTCGTACCACTCTTGATCATGTAGCACCACTCAAGAAAATAAAACAGATATAAGAAACCTGCCCCCTGGTACTGGTTAAACAAGCTTCACGCAAGCTAGAATGCAAATGGCGGTCAACAAGTTTTTAGATCTGCCTGGAAAGAGAGCCTGTCTAAGTATAGACAAGCACTAGTGACTGCTAGGTCTATGTATCTCTCTAAACTAATAGAAGAGAACAAAACCAATCCTAAATTCCTGTTTGAATCTGTATCTAGTGTAGCTCCCCGGTAATGCGCAGACAAGAAGTTTATTTTTAAATACAGGGAAATCCTTTATTTCTTCCTTGCTCGATTCATCCCGTGAAAACTGGTAATAAAACAACAATCAAAGTGATGATAATCTCACTGAACAGATAATGCTAAATTAACATAGCCAACTAGCAGGTTACATTAGCTAAATTATAAACATTAGATCACATACCTCGCTGGCAGCTTATTACCAAGGGAACTAAATTCTTTAGAACAATTCTCAAACACAAACGCCATACAGCAGCTCAGAACACCACCTTCACCGTCACACTCAAAACTTGCTTTTTCGCTGTTCCCTCACAAAACTACATCCTACCGGAAGTGACTCCCAACAAATGTTCCGCTCCAATACTCCATACAAACTAGGCACATCACATGTACATGCAAATACCAAAAACGAATTAAAACAAAAAAAAGGTAGCCTGATGACAGTTATACTCCCACCAAAAATCCTGTGTGATTTTTAAATATCTTAATGGAAAAATATATAAACTTTGCTATGAATTTGAATTACATCGTTCATACTCTTCTTTCATTATTTATTTCCAATTAATTACTGATCCAGACTAAAAGCAACAGAGAGCAAGTGCAAATACAATCCCTCACTCTGCCTCCACTAGTGTGACAGTCTTCTGAACAGGGCGTTCAAGGTAAGTAGGCTTGGAAGTACGTCTACCCTTTGGATCAAGTGTAGGATCGCTGATCAACAGCTTCAGCTTTCTCACTCTTCCATCCCTTCCTGGTAGCGCTTCAGTGACCTTAGCCAACTTCCAGTTGCTGCGTGAAGCCATGTCATCCAGTAGAAGAACAATGTCATTAACCTGTGCGTTTCTTTGACCTTTGGTCCACTTCTGCCGACACTGAAGATTCAAGAGGTATTCCCTTTTCCATCGCATCCAGAAATTGTTGGCCAAAAACTGGACACGACGCCATCTTTTACGAAGATAAAGATCTTCCCTGACAAACCTTCCAGGAGGAGAAGCTATTATTGTTGACTTCATGGTCAAGATGTGATTTGGAGTCAGGGGCTCTGGGCAAGACGCATCACAGAGATAATCAGTGGTTAAAGGTCTGCTGTTAATAACAGCCATGACTTCATACAGGAATGTCCTGATAGAGGAGCAGTCAAGTTGTCCGGATGACTGTTCAAGAATAGATGTTAAGACACTTCTGATGGTGCGGATTTGTCTCTCCCAAACACCACCCATATGACTTGAAGCCGGTGGGTTCATGATAAACTCACATCCTTCTTCCCTGAAGTCCTCTTTCTTCATTTCACCTAATGCCTCAGCTAACTCTCTTCTAGCACCAACAAAGTTCGTACCTTGGTCACATCTTAACTGACGAATTGGTCCACGAATGGAAATGACAGCGCGTAATGCATTAATGAAGGAGTCAGCGGAAAGATCTTCAAGCATCTCAATGTGTACTGCTCTAGAAGCCATACAGGTAAGCAGTAGTCCATAGCGCTTTAGCTCCTTCCTTCCTTCCTTAACGTAGAACGGTCCAAAACAATCCATCCCACAATAAGTAAAGGGAGGAGCCACTTCTGTGCGTTCTACAGGAAGATCTGCCATTCTTTGTTGTTCCGGGGACCTTCTTAACTTCCTGCACATAGTGCACTTGTGAATGTATGATGACACTGCTTTGCTACAACCGAGAATCCATATTCCATTGGCACGAAGATTGTTCATTGTCATTGCGCGTCCTTGATGGTACACCTTTTCATGATAATGCTTTATGAGCAGTGATGACAAGTAACTGTCTCGTGGAAGGATTGCAAGATGCTTCACATGTGGATGGAGGGCCGCATGAGTTAAGCGTCCTCCCACTCTAAGGATACCCTGCTTGTCCAGGAACGGACTCAATTTATGTAAATTATTCCTTTCTTTAATGTACTCATCACTGCAATGTTTCAGGTGCTGAATTTCTTGAGAAAAGCTGCCCTTTTGGACCATCTTTATAATGCTCAACTCTGCTTCTCTCCTTTCCTCCAAAGTTGTGGCTTCACTGGAACTCTGCTGAAGGCCCTTGGCTTGTTTTGCTCTGCGCTTAAGCCTAGCTATAGCCCTTATTAGTCTTGACCAGTCTGAAAACTTGTGCAGACAATCTAAAGTTGACGCTTCTTCCTTAACTTTGGTGTCATGAACGTATGCCTTCTTGAGCTCAGGATCAGCACTTGAAACTTCTCCCACCATGACATCTTCACATGCAAGATTAGGCAAGGGCTGCAAACATGGCATCACCTGCTTCACAATGATATGGTGACTAATTCCAATCAAATCTCCACATTCAGTAAGAGGGTCGCCACAACCAATCACACTCCAGCCTAAGTCTGTTTTTATTGCAAAGGGTTGATGTTCTCTTCCTGACACGACTTGTCTTGGAACAAGAGCCTGAGGACAGTTATAGCCAATAAGCAGGCCGACATCACAGCTTTGCAGAGGAGCAATCTCATCTGAAATGTGTTTAAGGTGAGGCCATACCTTTGCAGTGTCCGGCGTAGGAATATGATCTCGATTTGCTGGGATAAATTCTCGTGAGTACGTTACCGGTAGGGGTATTGTTTTGTTTGAGTAGAAACCCCTAACTTGTAGATCTGCTAGTTTCTGACAAAACACTCTAGTGTTCCTTGAGGCTAGGGTTGACAACTTCAGCTGGACTGGCTCACTCCTAACATTGAGAGCCTCAGCAGTTTCTTTCAGAATGAACGTTGTATCACTTTGGGTGTCGAGAAGTGCGTACACCAGGACTTCATGCTCTGGTTCATGAGTAGCTGATACCCACACTGGTATAACCGTGGAGGTATGAGTGCCCTTGACGTCTTGCACAATTCTGTTTGAAGTTGCCCCACTTGACACACTGACTGCTTTATCCTGGGTGCTGTACATCCTCTTTTCCATGGAGTTGTCACTACCCACGGGTCTAGCAAGGCTTGCGGAGCGCCGTGTATCACTGGTGCGATTCTCATGGAGGCATGTTGGATGTTTTTTGTTACACATGTCACAGGTACTTCGATTCTCACATTCCCTTGAGTGGTGCCCAGGCTTCAGGCAACCAAAGCACAACTTATTTACTTGTATAAACTTATGTCGTTCAGAAACCTCTCTTTCCATAAATCTGCTACAATTGTCCAAACTGTGATTGGTCTTTTCGCAAAGAATACAGCTTGCTGGTGCAGGCCTCTCATCCGAATTGGTTGCTAATGTCTTTCTGCTAGGGCTTCTGTTCCTCTGGGCCTTGGTCTTATCGCCTTCGCTTGATTTTATAGCATATAAGGAAGTTACAGGGTTACCTGCAATCTTGGCTTCGCGTGTAAGAAATGCTACAAACTGGCTGAAGCTTGGGAATATTCCGCTTTGTTCTTCCACTTCCATAACCTTTCTATTCCACCTTAAGGTCAACCAGTCTGGAAGTTTGTTGAGTATCTTCTGGTTTTCATTGCAGTCGTTTAGCACATCAAGCCCTTTGATCTGAGACATGGCTGCTTCACAGCTACGAAGGAAATCCACAAATTCCTGTAATTCCAGGCTGTTCTTGGGATTTAGTTTAGGCCACGCACTTAGTTGGTCTCTAAAGGCCTTGGTAATGAGGAATGGATTTCCATATCTTTCTTCCAAGATGGTCCATGCAGAAAGGTAGGCTGCCTCCGTACCCAGCATAAAGTGGCTTTCGATTGCTTTCTTAGCAGGTCCACCCACATACTTTCGTAAATAATAGATCTTCTCTTCGCCTGGTATATTCTTCCTGTCAATGAGAGCTCGAAAGGACAACTTCCAGTCATTATATCGAAGGGGGTCACCATTGAATACTGCTGGCTCAGGTACAGGAAGTCGATTTGCAACAACTGATTCTGCAAGCGCTCTAATAAGAGCTGTAATGCTGTCTTCTTGTTTGACATGGTTTACAGCTTGTGGAATGGAACTATGCTGCCTTGGGTCGTATTGAGGTGTGACATCTTTCTTTATCCTCAGAGAGCCACAGCAATGCAGTAGCTCACCCATATCTTCATCTGAGCATACACTCTGTGCATATACCTGCTGCCGTGCTTTGGCGGCCTTTAGTTTCTTAAGTGTCTCCAGTCGATCTATCTCTCTGCGCTTGGCTTCTAATGTCTGTCTTCTCTCTGCATTTTCAGCTTCTTGTTTGGCACATAACTGAGCAGCAGCAGCCTCTTGTTCAGCTTGCTGCCTCCTATCCTCAGCTTCAAGTCTTTGCAATTCTTTAAAATGTTGCTCTTGCTCAAGAAGGATTTCTAGAGTAGCTTCATTGGCAGCTGCTTCAGCTGCTGCATCTTGTCTCTTCACTGATGATAGGCCTGAGCATCCTGAGCTAATTACTGAGCCAACTCGAGAGAGATGGTCAGATTTCGAGCGGCTGGAGACTATGCTCTGTGTAGCAGGCAGTAGCTTAAGAGACCTTGCACTTCTAAAATCTTCTTCCTGATTATTGTTTTCCAAATAGCACCTTGCCGCTTCGATTATTTCCTTAGTCACTTCTTCACAAGTGTCTACTCTACGGCGTGCGTCCTGGTGTGGGGTATGAACACGGCGTATATCTTCATAAATCAGCTGTAACTCCATTGAGGCCTTTCTTATCTTAGCAGCATGCTCCTGCAACAGGTCATTTGAACAACAAGCATTCAAAGCTCGCTTGGCATCTTTAGCAATAGTCTTCCACCTTTCATAGTTTAAATTAAATCGGTGTTCAAGTTTTTTTATTTGCTCTTGTTGCAGTTCTTGGCCCCTTTCCGTTAACTTACGGACTCTTTGGCCTTGCCGTACTTCTTGAGGGCGGTGGGGATCAAATGCTTTAACTTCAGTCACATGTGGTTGTTCCTTCTCATCCAACTTAAAACCTTGTTGTTCTTCACAGGGCAACTGTACTGTTTGTATTACACGCTCTCTGACATCCTCCATTGGAGTATCTAATTCTGACATTATAACAGACATCACCTGCGCTTACTTTGATATGAATTTAAATGAAGCCTTATGGATTAAAGAACTAATTTATCCTGTTTTTGCAGTTTAATGTTAGAACCAACTCATTCAAATAACTAAACAAAATAAAATAGGGATCTGTACCAGAACTAGTGCTTAGCTAAATTATTCCTCTTCTGAGAACCTAACTTTAAGTTGAGTTTATAATAAACAAATTTCTGTTAAATGATATTACTATTACCCATAAACAATTAAGTGTTTGTGCACAAGGAGTACAACAGCTCACCACGTTAGTGAGATCGTTAGCAAAATCGCATTTAAACACTTAAGGCTAAACCAACAGTCTCTTACGGTAACGAGTCTCTGTCAAGCTCTTCAAAATGAACGTAGAGTCCTTGTGAAAGCCTGCTCAAAATAAGCATACAGCTAGCGATAACATAATGGCACCTGAACCCTCCTGCAGACCGTGCAGACACTCTGTCTGCCACTTGCTTCTCAAATGTGGCGCTGATAAATACGCTGCGCAACGCTGCGTCTTCGGTTCTTCGTGCCGGCTTCTCCGTGTTTCTTGGCGTCGAGTTTTCACTGTAGCTCCCCGGTAATGCGCAGACAAGAAGTTTATTTTTAAATACAGGGAAATCCTTTATTTCTTCCTTGCTCGATTCATCCCGTGAAAACTGGTAATAAAACAACAATCAAAGTGATGATAATCTCACTGAACAGATAATGCTAAATTAACATAGCCAACTAGCAGGTTACATTAGCTAAATTATAAACATTAGATCACATACCTCGCTGGCAGCTTATTACCAAGGGAACTAAATTCTTTAGAACAATTCTCAAACACCAACGCCATACAGCAGCTCAGAACACCACCTTCACCGTCACACTCAAAACTTGCTTTTTCGCTGTTCCCTCACAAAACTACATCCTACCGGAAGTGACTCCCAACAAATGTTCCGCTCCAATACTCCATACAAACTAGGCACATCACATGTACATGCAAATACCAAAAACGAATTAAAACAAAAAAAAAGGTAGCCTGATGACAGTTATATCTAGGTTAACAAAGAATCCTTCATTGTTAAACTCACAAGTCCCAGAAGCTCTTAAGAGTGATGACTTTATTGCGTTTTTTAATAATAAAATAACTACTATTAGACATACCATCACTAGCACGCCCACAGCTGCACACAACCACCAATCTTCTGTTAGTGCTAGTGCTATTGGTACTAATGATAACACCTTTGAATGTTTCTCTCCTGTAGTGCGGACAGAACTCCTTAAGTTAATTTCCTCTGGCAAACCCACTACTAGCCTTGTTGACCCAATACCCACCAGTCTACTTAAGGAAATCGCACCACTGATTAGCACTACATTGTTAAACTTGTTAAACTCATCTCTTAGGCTTGGATATGTTCCTATATCTTTTAAAATGGCTGTTATTAGACCTATCCTAAAGAAGCCAAATCTTGAACCTAGTGACTTAGGACACTATAGACCCCTCTCAAATCAGGGGACAACTGTTAAACTGACCCAGTATGCAGACGACACCACGCTTTTCGTCTGCTCGGATCAGTCTCTCGGTCATGTCTTGAGCCTCGTTCATGCGTTCGGTAGGGCCTCTGGCGCGACGCTCAACCTCAGTAAGTCGGTGGCCAAGTATTAGAAGGAGGCAGCTGGAAGGTGAGGGAGGACGTCGCAGGTGGTCTCATCTTCTGTGACGGACCTCTCAAAGTGTTGGGGGTCAACTTCCTCTCGGATGGTGCCGCCCGTTTGAACTGGGAGGAGCGGTTGGCGATCGCCAGGCGGAAGATCGGACTGTGGAAGTCCAGGTCTCTGTCCTCCTAAGGTAAGGTATTGGCCTTAAAAGTGGATATTCTTCCCACCCTGCTCTACCTTGCACAGAATGTAGAACTGTTGGACTGGTCTAATCCATTCTATCCTCAGCATTTGGCCTTAGATTTTCATCAGCATCACATCGGATGATGTGCTCTGCCATTAACTTAATACAGAATCTCTGAGTGTCTCATCCAGCCCTGGATGTCCTCTGCAGTTATGTCCATACACTCAGCCACCATTGCATCTAGTAATGACATATGATCATGTGGGCGGTGGTCATACACTTTTCCATGAGCCACGTGTGCCGTTTCCTGCGTGAGCGAAACTGGTTGCTACCGCGCGAACTTTTAAACCATAGCTATTACCTAAATAATAATTAGAATTAAGCAATCAGAAAAATCTTGGCAAGCTTAGTAGTCTCCTGATAATCTTCCAAACCACGACGGATTAATCGCCTCCGCCCCCAGAGTTTTTCCCCACTAAACGTAAGTATATCACTATGGCTCCTGTCGTTTGCTCCGAGTGCAGTATGTTTAGTTATTCTTCTCCCGTCATTAGTGGTACGTTTGTCTGCGATAAGTGTCAGCTAGTTTCCAGGCTGACGGAGAAGATCGCAGACTTAGAGGGACGTATCCGGACGTTACAGGACATTCAGGAGAGTGAGAGTTTTATTGACGCAGTGTTAGCGGCTCCGGATATGTCCGCTATAGTGAGCCAGTCTCCCCCCGCTCCAGCCGCAGGGCCTTCGCAGCAAGGCGAGTGGGTGACGACCCGGCGGCATAGCCGCAAGTCCAAACAGGACTCACACCGGCACCATTCACCCATTCACGTTTCCAACAGATTCTCGGAGATCACTAAAGCAAATTTCATGAAGGTGTGCAGCCTTGCGAAGAAGGTGTCCGCGTCAGTAACATGCTCTGGCCCCATCCCTGCTAGACGTGGCGACGAAATGTACAGCAGATTATCGTCGCTGCATCGCTGGCTGTCGGAATGGTGCCCGATAAATGGTGTGGGTTATATAGACCATTGGCGGACGTTCTGGGGTAGGCCTGGGCTTTTGAAGAGGGACGGTATTCACCCCTCGTGGGCTGGCGCCGATCTCCTGTCAAAAAGCATAGCTCATAGTCTTAAGGCAGATCGTTGACTAACCAGAGCCAAGCCAAGGTGGCAGGCAAACCGGCTTAACCGACCGCCTGCTAGTCGCTTAAAGTCGTCACCCAGGGTTCATATTATTGAGACTGTGTCTGTTCCCCGCGGTTTTAATCGTGGGGGTTCATTCCACCATAGTGCATGTCTTAAAAACCTTAGAGAAATTAGACCTAATTCACTTCTGGATAGTAGGTGTAATGTAAACCTAAAACTTGGACTCCTGAACATTAGATCGCTGGCTCCTAAGACATTGCTCGTAAATGAAATCATTACTGATTTTAATCTTGGTGCCCTATGTCTTACTGAGACTTGGCTTAAACCAAACGAGTTCTTGGCACTAAATGAATCCACTCCAGCTGAATATAGCTATAAGCATAATCCTCGACCCAATGGCAAAGGTGGCGGGGTTGCTGCAATATTTAAGACCGACCTAGGAGTGCATGAAAATAGTGGTTATAGCTTTAGCACGTTTGAAATTATTATTCTTAGTCTTGCTAGCATATCTAAGTGTAGTTCTGCACCTCCAATCATCATTGCTATTGTGTATAGACCGCCTGGCCCCTATAGCAATTTTCTTAAGGAATTTGCAGATTTCCTAACAAACTTGGTGGTTACTACCGACAAGGCCGTGATTGTTGGTGATTTTAATATTCATATGGAAAATGATAGTGATCCATTAACAAAAGCATTTACTACCATTCTTGACTCTGCCGGTGTACATCAGAATGTAACTGGACCGACTCATGCCTGTAACCACACCCTGGACTTGATCCTTAGTCATGGTGTCATGGTAGAACACATATCAATTATCCCTCAGAATCCTCTACTTTCGGATCATTACCTTTTAACATTTCAAATACAACATAACCCCCCTAAGGCCCCAGGTCAGAGGTACAATACTAGACGTTCCATAGCCTCATTATCCGCCGCAACTTTTCTCGATCAGCTCCCACAGTCCTTCAACCTTACCTCTGAAGCGTCAAGTGTAAATGAACTTGAACAGGTAACCGTGAACATGGTGGGATCATTTCGTACCACTCTTGATCATGTAGCACCACTCAAGAAAATAAAACAGATATAAGAAACCTGCCCCCTGGTACTGGTTAAACAAGCTTCACGCAAGCTAGAATGCAAATGGCGGTCAACAAGTTTTTA
The DNA here is from genome assembly GCF_023856365.1 of Brienomyrus brachyistius. Taxonomy (NCBI): domain Eukaryota; kingdom Metazoa; phylum Chordata; class Actinopteri; order Osteoglossiformes; family Mormyridae; genus Brienomyrus; species Brienomyrus brachyistius. The sequence goes on from NW_026042344.1 coordinate 411,623, forward strand.
GATCTGCCTGGAAAGAGAGCCTGTCTAAGTATAGACAAGCACTAGTGACTGCTAGGTCTATGTATCTCTCTAAACTAATAGAAGAGAACAAAACCAATCCTAAATTCCTGTTTGAATCTGTATCTAGTGTAGCTCCCCGGTAATGCGCAGACAAGAAGTTTATTTTTAAATACAGGGAAATCCTTTATTTCTTCCTTGCTCGATTCATCCCGTGAAAACTGGTAATAAAACAACAATCAAAGTGATGATAATCTCACTGAACAGATAATGCTAAATTAACATAGCCAACTAGCAGGTTACATTAGCTAAATTATAAACATTAGATCACATACCTCGCTGGCAGCTTATTACCAAGGGAACTAAATTCTTTAGAACAATTCTCAAACACCAACGCCATACAGCAGCTCAGAACACCACCTTCACCGTCACACTCAAAACTTGCTTTTTCGCTGTTCCCTCACAAAACTACATCCTACCGGAAGTGACTCCCAACAAATGTTCCGCTCCAATACTCCATACAAACTAGGCACATCACATGTACATGCAAATACCAAAAACGAATTAAAACAAAAAAAAAAGGTAGCCTGATGACAGTTATATCTAGGTTAACAAAGAATCCTTCATTGTTAAACTCACAAGTCCCAGAAGCTCTTAAGAGTGATGACTTTATTGCGTTTTTTAATAATAAAATAACTACTATTAGACATACCATCACTAGCACGCCCACAGCTGCACACAACCACCAATCTTCTGTTAGTGCTAGTGCTATTGGTACTAATGATAACACCTTTGAATGTTTCTCTCCTGTAGTGCGGACAGAACTCCTTAAGTTAATTTCCTCTGGCAAACCCACTACTAGCCTTGTTGACCCAATACCCACCAGTCTACTTAAGGAAATCGCACCACTGATTAGCACTACATTGTTAAACTTGTTAAACTCATCTCTTAGGCTTGGATATGTTCCTATATCTTTTAAAATGGCTGTTATTAGACCTATCCTAAAGAAGCCAAATCTTGAACCTAGTGACTTAGGACACTATAGACCCCTCTCAAATCTTCCCTTCATTTCTAAAATTCTGGAGAAAGTTGTTGCTCACCAGTTGTCTTCCTTTCTTCAAAAAAATAATGCTAACGAACTATATCAGTCTGGTTTCAGACGAATTATAGCACAGAAACGGCCTTAGTCAAAGTCATGAACGACTTGCTTATGGCTTCCGACCGTGGCTGTATATCGCTATTATTCTTACTGGATCTAACTGCAGCATTCGATACTGTAGACCATAATATTCTTCTGGACCGGCTGGAAACATTGATTGGCATTAAAGGGACAGCACTCCTGTGGTTTCATTCCTATTTAACTGATCGTTACCAGTTTGTCCATGTAAACAATGAGTCATCCAAAGCCACTAAAGTAAGATATGGTGTCCCACAGGGATCAGTGTTGGGCCCACTACTGTTCAATCTATATATGCTACCACTTGGTAACATTATTAGAAATTACGGTATTAATTTTCATTGTTATGCTGATGATAGATACAATTGTATCTATCTGTCAAACCTAGCGACGCATCCCAGCTCTCTTCTTTAGCCGACTGTCTGCTAGACATTCGTTGTTGGATGGCAAGGAATTTCCTCATGTTAAATACAGAAAAAACTGAGGTTCTTTTAATCGGTCCTAAGGATGCTCGTAATAAGTTTGTAAACCCCAACCCTAGCGGCCTCCCTACAGTTTAAAACAGTGGTCAGAGATCTTGGTGTCCTGGTAGACTCCGACCTCTGCTTCAGTGCTCACATAAATGGCATTACCAGTACAGCATTCTACCATCTACGGAACATAGCCAAGCTTCGGAAGATGCTTTCCTTTCAAGATGCAGAGAAACTAATACATGTCTTTATAACTTCCAGATTGGACTACTGTAATGCCCTCCTTTCAGGTTGTCCATCTGGATCCCTACATAAACTTCAGTTAGTACAAAATGCAGCAGCCAGAGTTCTCACAAGACTAAAAAATTTGATCACATTAGCCCTATCCTGTCCTCCCTGCACTGGCTACCAGTCAAATCTAGGATTGACTACAAAATACTGCTATTAACCTACAAAGGTCTGAATGGCCTTGCACCACAATATCTTAATGATCTTCTGGTCCCTTACAACCCTTCTCGCCTGCTTCGATCACAAGGAGCAGGATATCTATTAGTTCCTAGAGTAGACAGGACTACGGCAGGCTGCAGAGCATTCTCTTACAGAGCTCCGCAGCTGTGGAATGGTCTCCCGGCGGATGTGCGGGATTCAGGCACACTCTCGCTATTCAAGTCTAGATTAAAAACGCACTTGTATAGTTTAGCGTATAGGAAACCTAGTTCTAGTTCTAGTTCCAGCTAGTCGCTCACTCCCAGTTAGACTAACAGTATGAGGTGAAGAGCTGGGTGGGGATCGGTGTCCTTGGGTTTGGATAAACTGATGCGTCAGTGCTGTCACTCTGGCCGTACACTAGAGTGCTGATGTTCAGGGAGTCCCCATGCCTGTGTTCCCGCCTGTCTCTCCCTCTTTCTCATGCTGCTATAGCCAGATCTGCCGGAGCCTAGATGAATATTGCACTCAATCATTTTGCTTGCACTGCCTCTAGTTTCCTCAAGTCTGGCTAATACACTATTTTCTTACTTCCTCCCCCACCCCTTCTGGGGTGTACTGCCCGGAGAACCATAACATCGAGGAATTTATGCTTCTGCTGCCTGCAAGACCACTACCTCCACTTCCGGCAACTACCCTCCAGCCTGCCTGCCCTTGGCTCACGGATGCCTCTCCTTCCTCCCCTGCTGCTGTGCCACTGTTGATCTTGCCATCATGCATTAAGCACCCCGTGCCTGCACCAGTCTGCCCCTGCATCGAGACTGAAATTTCAAGCCCTGTATTAGCTTAAATTATATAATCTTGTTTTGTTTGACTCTTCTGCCAGCCCCTGGAGGATGGGCCCCCCCTTTGGGTCTGGTTCCTCCCAAGGTTTCTTCCTCTTAGGGAGTTTTTCCTTGCCACCATTGCCTTTGGCTTACTCACTGGGGGGTCTTTACGTGGCAGAAATGTAAAGCGCATTGAGACAATGTAATGTTGTGATAAAGCGCTATATAAATAAAATTGCATTGCATTGCTGCTGGAGGGCTGAGGAGGAGGTGGGCACCTTCCCCGACTGGCTGGCCTTCGTTCGGGAGGTGGCCTTTGAAGCGTTGGGCCTTCGCATGGAGGGCATTCTCTGCGTACAGCGGAATAGGCCCTTCCGCTTCTTTGAGGTCACCTTGTCCAACGACGAGAGTTATAACAAGGTCCTGGAGCGGAGCAAGGAGAGGGCCCAGCACCCTCTCCTTAGACGGTATACCATCGATCTGCTGTGGTGGCCCAACAAGCGGGTTATTACTGTCCACTGTTTTAACCCGCATGTTACCGCCTAGTCCGTCTGCCTGTTTTTAAAGAAGTATGTGGACCTTCTTCCTGGCCACAGGGACATCCGGGATGAGCTGGGGATCTGGACGAGCAGACGCCAGTTCCAGGCCCGCCTGCGCCCAGACGCTAATGGGGCAGGCGGTTTTAGCCACCCCCCAGCCTATTTTAATTTGCAGGGCAATAAGGCATACCTTTTTTATTCTGGACAGCCTCCCTTCTGCAGACAGTGCCACAGCTTTGGACACACCCTGGAGGGATGCGCCAACCTGCGCTGCTGCAACTGCCTGGAGTCGGGGCACATGGCCAGGGACTGCAAGGGCCCCCGTCGCTGCAAACACTGTAACGGCGAGGACCATCTGGCTCGTTCCTGCCCGCAGAGAAAGACCACATATGCCGACGCTCTGTCGGGCAACAGAGCAGTCGGCACGGAGAGTGGTGGGGGAGCTGAAGCCCCCACAACAGGGCAGGAACAGCCGGCGACGGGGACAGGAGTAGAAGCCCAGGTCAAGGTGGAGGAGGCCCCTTTGATGGCGACATCTATGCAGGAGGGGTCTCTGAACAAGGTGGAGCAGCTCGCCCTGGCTCCAGGCGTCAGCAGCAGGAGAAAGAAGAGCGGTGCATCCCCCCGGGGCAGGAAGAAGAGCAGAAGGGAGGCACAGCCCGACGCATCCAGCCCTCCGGCTGCCACCTCGCCAGCAGTGGCCAACATTGTCCCCCCTCCCCGATATTAGAGGCCCCCTGCCTGGTGTGGGACATAGGACAGTCCCCTGCACCCCCCCCAGTAGTACAGTGGTCAACAGGAAACAGCTAATGAACAGGAGTATCTGGGGTGGCTGGAATTGACTGACCTTTTGAGGTTGACTGAGGGGGGGCAGTAGGACAGTACTGTTTTTAATGGCTGGCTTTTATTATTTTAGTTTGTTGTTTTTAACTGTATTTTATTATTTTAACATTCTATGGCCAATTTTAAAATTGTCACCTTGAATGTAAGGGGTCTGAGGAACGTTTTGAAACGCACATCCGTTTTTAATCAGCTGGCAGTCCACCTCCGGTACCAGCGGGACGAGGCTCTCTTTTCACGACATTGGAAGCGGAGTAGATCCTACTGGAGCGTAGGTGGTGTCCACTACTCAGGCGTCGGGTTCCTTTTTGGCGACCGCGCCTTTGAAGAAGTAAGTGCGTTTACCGTCCTTCAGGGCAGGGTTTTGGGAGTGGACGCCACATGGAGGGGACAGCGCCTCCGGGCCATATGTGTCTACGCTCCAGTGGAGGCCTCGTCCCGTATAACTCTCTTTGAAGAGTTGTCCCCGTTCTGTGTCACAGATCGACACTTGATTTTAGGAGGGGACTTTAACATCTCGTTGGAGGGTAGACAGGATGTCAGCTCAGGGCATTCTCGCCATTTTATTCGTTCCTCTAAACTTATTGATGGTTTTAAAACATGCAACCCCAGGATGCCAGGCTTCACCTGGCATAATAGTCACGGAGCCAGCAGCCGCATCGACTACATTTTAGCTTCACCCCCCGTTGCTTTTAAAAAGGTGTCCCTCTCCCCACAGTGGCCCACTGACCATCTGGCAGTGGAGGCCACCGTTTCCATAGACGCCCTTGTATATGGGAACAACTATTGGAAAATGAACCTGTAGATTCAGGAGGAGAGCGACTTTAGACACCTTTTTTAGATCACTCCTCCGAGTGGCAGAAGGACAAGCCTAACTTCCCCTCCATGGCCGAATGATGGGAGAGTGTGAAGGACAGGATCCCAACCTTCTCCATGCAGTACAGCAAGCAGCGCAGGATGGAGAAGAAGTTCTCCATTCTGCAGCTGGAGAGAAGGTTGCGGGATGAATACGCCGCTCACAACAACTGGGGCACCATCAACCACAAGCGGCTGCTTGACATAAAGGGTGAGCTGAGGCGCCTGCATGAACAGGCTGCCTCGGCCCAAATGCTCCGCGACAGAATATTTCATTTGGAAAACAATGAAAAGTGCAACTCTCTTTTTCCACAGAGCCAGGGAAGCCCGGGAGGAGAAGAGCTTCAGCTCTCTCCGTGCCTCAAATGGCAACACAATCACGAATACATTAGACATGCTGGAGGTTGCTAAATTGTTTTATCTTAACCTTTTTAATGTTAGGGACACAGACCCGGTTGCTGGGGTGCGCTTCCTAGATAACATCTCACCTTGTCTTCCCAGTGACATCCGGGACGGCTTAGAAGCCCCCATCACCTTGGCCAAGCTGACCGCAGTGCTTGGCAAGATGAACCGCCGCAAGGTACCTGGCCTTGGTGGGCTTCCGGTGGAATTTTATTCCACTTTTTGGGATGTCCTTGGGCCGGAATTACTGCAGGCTGTAGAGGCCGTTCAGTGCCGGGGTTTGTTCACTAGGAGCATGAGGTCGGGGGTCCTCTCATTGTTGCACAAGAAGGGCGATCGGGCCGACCTTGGCAACTGGAGGCCCCTGACCATGCTTTGTGTAGACACAAAGCTCATCGCAAAGACCCTTACCGAACGCCTGAAGAAGGCCATGGCTCATCTGGTTCACAGCGACCAGACGTGTGGAGTACCGGGTCGATCGGCGACGTGGAATCTCCATCTCATCCACGACGCCATCGCCTGGGTAGAGGATAGAAACCTCCTTCTCCTGCTGGTCAGCTTGGACCAGGTGAAAGCCTTCGACCGGGTAGATCACCGCTTCCTGTTCAAAGTATTGGGTAAGTTTGGCTTCGGGCCCAATTACCTGGGGTGGTTACACACTTTGTATAACGAAGTTGGGAGCCATGTCGTTATCAATGGCTTCCTGAGTGACTTGGTTCCCCAGCTGAGTGGAGTAAGGCAGGGATGTCCCCTCTAATACACTCATGACTCTCTCTCTCTCTGCTGTTATAGTGTGGTGTAAATGTGTTGGACCAAATGGCGCGCATGTATTCCGTAAGAGCAGCAACATGCAGGTGGCCAGTAGCTGTATTTTACAACATGCTTGACCTGGTGGTGGCAAATTCCTACGTTCTGTACAAGGCATGTACAGGGTGGGAAGGCTAAAGAAGATTTTTTTTTGAGTCATCTAGCCAAGGAACTCCATTGCCAATTCATGCCACAAAAGGCAATGGGGACAGAGGAAGGCTGCTGCTGTGCCAGGACTTGTATGGACAACTCAGTGTCAGGTACAGGAGAACTGCAACAGAAACCGCAGCAGGTTTACCAGTGCAAAGTGTTACAAATTCACTTGCGACAAATGCAGGGATGATGGTCACTGGGTCTGCAAACACTACAAAGTTTGAAACACTCAATTTTTTCATAAAACAGACTTGCGCTTCCATATATTTTGAGAATGTGTGTCTTTCATATTTGCAGGTCAGTCAGTGTGTGGGATATTTGGCATAGATATGGCAGACTTTTGTGAAGGTTTCCATGTCACACACAGAGGTTTAGCCTGCCTTGGATTTTAGCTACTCTGAGTAAAAAAATGCAAATGTGCCAGGCCTCACAGGTAATGGGTGTGTTTGCACAACAAAAGCAGGAGGACAATGGCCCGTGAAACTCTCAGCAGGGATGCTAGTAGGTGTTAGGCCCAGGGAATTTACGCAAATACCCGAAGATTTGGCAAACCTAGTGTTAAACTGACCCAGTTTGTAGACGACACCATGCTTTTCGTCTGCTTGGATCAGTCTCTTGGTCATGTCTTGAGCCTCGTTCATGCGTTCGGTAGGGCCTCTGGCGCGACGCTCAACCTCAGTAAGTCGGTGGCCAAGTATTAGAAGGAGGCAGTTGGAAGGTGAGGGAGGATGTCGCAGGTGGTCTCATCTTCTGTGACGGACCTCTCAAAGTGTTGGGGGTCAACTTCCTCTCGGATAGTGCCGCCTGTTTGAACTGGGAGGAGCGGTTGGCGATCGCCAGGCGGAAGATCGGAATGTGGAAGTCCAGGTCTCTGTCCTCCTAAGGTAAGGTCTTGGCCTTAAAAGTGGATATTCTTCACACCCTGCTCTACCTTGCACAGAATGTAGAACTGTTGGACTGGTCTAATCCATTCTATCCTCAGCATTTGGCCATAGATTTTCATCAGCATCACATCGGATGATGTGCTCTGCCATTAACTTAATACAGAATCTCTTAGAGTGTCTCATCCAGCCCTGGATGTCCTCTGCAGTTATGTCCATACACCCAGCCACCATTGCATCTAGTAATGACATATGATCATGTGGGCGGTGGTCATACGCTTTCCATGTACACTACATATAGAAAAAAATTCCTCATTGATTGAAGAAAGGTGAGTAGAGTGGCAGGAATAATGGCCTCATCCTTAGGTGGTCTGTAAACCATGCAGTGACCTGTCAAGAGTGGTGAAAGGCCACATTGTCCAATACAAATCGCATATGTTGGTAAATTTTGCATTTCTTGATCTCTTGGGATAATACATTTTTTCCCCACAGTTCATGAAGAAAAGTAACCAGGAGGGCTGTGTTGTATAGGCCAATTACAGCCCTGTGCAGGTGCAGTCCTTCTGCAGAATCTGCTGCACACATAGTGACGTTAGAGCCTCTCTGACCTGGAGCATCAATGGTGTCTCTTCTTCCTATCACATTTCTTCCACGGCGGCGGTATTTTGCCAAAATGAAGCCAGCCTCATCCAGAAAGATGAACATATGCTCAGTCTCACTCGCCTCAAGCTCCATAACTCTTCAGTAAATCTAAGAACACACAAAGTCACAAATTGCATAATTTACTATGTTGTGGAAAGAGTAAATGTCTGCGTGTTCTGTATTGGTCAAACTCACCTGGACGTGTTGGCATCTGAGTTCTTTGACACGTTCTGAGTTTCTTTCAAATGGGACATTGTATGGAATATTATTTAGCACTATATAATGTAGAATATAAGTATTATGATATTAAAAAGTATGCCAAATATCCATGATGTAATCATTACATGTACTCAATGTAATCAACACCATGTAATCAATTGAGTAGCTACTTTACAGTATGTTGGCCCTGAATCTATGAATATCCAATTTTATTAGCGTTTATTTTATCACTATGTTAAAGGGCAAATATATTATCAACCTTCTAGTTAGACAATGTGCAACAGGCTGAAGCTGCCATGGTTTACAGCACAGTGAGTTATAGCTTTATAAAATAGTTGTGGCAGACAATAAATAGCAAGCTATGCGGTAGTGCAAATGTATAAGTGATTATGTTAATCATACTAATCATGTTAACCATGTATTTGCAGTGATTTAATGACAAGGATGTCAATATGTTAATCATTAATCAATAGAACACCCAACCATTAATAGTGATTCAATGTCATATGATCAATATCTATATACATATCTCAAGTAGAGTCTAGAAGCCGAGACAGATTCTGGTAAACTGAGCTAGATGGGTAGATTTTACCTTGTCACCAAGGTAAACCAATAGAGCAGGAGAATTGTGTTTGTTATACGTTTGAGCTTGGTTGGTTGGTGTTTCGTGACCAATCAGGATTTAGAGGTCCTTATTGGGAATTGGGAGTTATGGTTTATCAACTGGTTGCTCTGTGTGCTCCGTGCGACTTGGTACCAAGTGCCAGAGTGTGATGAGAGTGCTTCATTGGAATGCTGGAATAAAAGATTTTCTTTACCTCAAACTGAGAGGTCCGACTTTTATTCTAAGTGTTATATTTAAAATATTTCTACCACATAGGTGATTTAAATTTCTGCATATCCAAGATTTCTGGGACCACAGATAACATTTAACTGAAAAAAACAGTCGCCTTGCTGTGAAAAAAAAAGTTGTGCGTTTCTAGTGTTTTTAATCTTGTGTGTCATTTTATTGGATGCAATCATTGTGTGAGCTAGTCTCATGTTTCATAATTTTGTGGCCAAAGGTTTGAATTGTGTGATGTAGCCTCAGATAGTCTTGCCATTTTTAGTGGATTATTCTATTCTATGGATGCTTGTAATGAATTTTGAAGATTATCATCCCTTCTGTCCTCGGCCTAGTTCACTGTGAACACTGCTGATAAGTGACACTCATGAATCTCACTTTGTATCCCATGGATAATTCTGGCAGATTATTTTTATGGATTATTCTGATTGAGAATAGTGAGATGGTATCCAAAGTTGAATTATGGTAATTAGTTGGTGAAACTTCAATCTGAAATTATGCGAGACAAAGTATGCTGTATCAAAGCATATGTTTTTAATTAGGCATTGCTGCATGGACCACTACCAGACTTAAGTAGTTAAACCATTACAAAACCTAAAATAAAATATGTATGGTTTGTCAAAGAGAGACAAAGGTAAATATAGTATAATGACAAGCCTGACAACAGCAAGAATCTTTTTACAAGCAACATGAAACATGCCATCCATCCATCCTATTTCAACACTGTGGGACTTATAGAATGACCGAGGACAAACTCAATCTGAAAACAATCATAGGACCTATTTGCAAAAGCCTACAAAAGCAGGCATGAAAATATTGCATGTTACACCCTGTATCACCTCCCGCCCCGTTTTTCCCCGCTTCCTCGTCAGTGGTGTATATACAGTAGTGTCTCCCCGTCTTGAGCTCCCAGTCCAGTAATTGATGTTGCTGCCTGCATGTGCTCCCCAGTCTGCCCTGTGTCCTCTGGTCTCCCTGATTCTCCCTTCCCCATTTTTCCTTTAGCCTTGCTTTTCGGTTTTCCCCACATCTGCCTTTGTCTCCCTTCTTGCCCGTAACCTGACACTGCTTAAGCCACACATACTTTATATTGCCCCTTGTATATATAGAACATTCAGGAAGCCCCATTATATACTTCAGGTCTTTAGTGACCCGACTATATATTTAAAAAAAAAAAAAAATCAAGCCACAAATAATCATAACTGTGAGGAGTTTAAATTAATACCTCTTCCCTTAAAGTTAAGAACACTTTCTACACAAAACTTTACATTGTTTAAAAATAATTTCATCCCGTATTAAGCACTGGTCCTGCTGCGAGCCGAAATTTGCCCTTTTCAAATTAAGCATGCTAAAACATTGAACATTTGAAGGGAAAGTTAATTGAAAATGTTAATATTACAAACATATAAAACTTTATCGGCTATGAACATAATGATTTGGGGACGAACACAGGTGTGCCTGTAATGATCACGTCCATCAATGATCATATTATACTAATCAACCGCTTATACGGATAAAAAAAAATAAGCTTTGGACAGAATAATTTCTATACAAATACTGTTTAAATATAGTGGAACACTCGTATACTGATCACGGTTATAGTGATCAACTGCTTATATGGATCAAGAAGCTTGGGACAGAATCATTCCTGTACTAATACTGTTTAAATAATTGGCTTATAGTAATCAAGCAGTCTGCTTATATTCTTCATCTTTTCCCATAACTGTGATAATTCTTTTTTTTTAAAACTTTATTTTGATCATCCCTTTGCCTTGCTGTAACCCTTCTGCTTCTGGCTACCTACCTAAGGGTAATGTGGCACCCACAGAAAACATGATGGCAAAAAAGAATCTCATTTTCTCTCAATGACAAAGACTCAAGAAAGCTGATGATAAACCACCAAAAACAAGCCATCGAGATGCAGCAGTGAAACTACAAGTGGTTTTTGAGAATGTAAAGTTGTGAAAATGCACTGTAACATAAGACTGAATTTTATGTACAGTATAGTATTATAGCGGTTTTGAATTATATACAGTTCAGTAATTTAATTTGTATCGTACTGTAATTTGAAAAGCGTTTGAAACATTTGTATTTTGAAATTGTCAATAAAATTAAGTAAATAGCGACGCTGTCCTTATATTCATGTAATAAATATACAAATGGAATTAGATGGTAAAAGACGGTACTAAAAACCAGCCTCATGCAGTATAATGATCAATTTCACCTGGACAAATGTGATCATTACAAGTGGTTTCCGGTGTATTTCCATTCAGAGGAATACGACTGGCTTTCGGTGATCTACTCCTGTTCACTTTTTTCCTCCTTAATCTTTTTTGTAAAACTTTCTGCCAAACCAGCTACACTGTTTATGACTGAGCCAGAAACGTTAGGCTGCTTTTTGTCATGGATCCGGGCGGCTTTTCAGTGGGAACGAGGCATGGGACAGGCACAAATGGTGGACGACCCACTTGTGGCTCACTAGACAGAGGTTTATTTAACAAAATAGAGAACACTACAAAAACTAAAGGACCACGAGGGGTCAAAAACAAAAGGGGACAAACAAAGACTAAATTTACAAAGGGTCAAGACAGGTAGGCTACAAACTAAATATTCAAAACTACACTATCAACAGAACATCCACAAGCAACGAACCACTCGGGAACTGAACCGAAACAGGGACTAAAATACCAAGGGGTAATGAGACTAACACTGGACAGGTGAGGCTGATTAACAAAGACTGGGAAAACAGGGCACAGATGAAACTTATTAAGTGTAAGGAACTAAAACAGGGAAACTAAAAACTAAGCAAGAAACAGGGAAACAGAATCTAAAACTGGGGAATTAGACAGGTAAAAACACAAGAAGGGGCACAAGGAACGAAAGCAAAACCAAATATAAAATCACCAGACACAAGAACTAGAAAAACTCTTACAAATGAAATACTAAGGAGTAAAATACAAAAACAGAGGAAGTGGGATTTGAACACATGACAAAGGGATACAGAGAACCACATGCTCAACAAGTTGAGCCATCCGGCTGAGATGAAACAGGGGAAAACACAAAGACTGACAACACAAGGGACAGGATGACCAGCAATGCTTGCTGGCCAAACGGGGAATAGACATAGAGTGGAACAATTGGGGCTGACCCTGACACTTGTAGCTGGACAGAACTGCAATGGCAGATTCCATGTCACTTCATGATTTCTAGTGTACTAGTTGGAGATACATTTAGCTTTAGAATGAATGAACCACGGCTTATTAGAGAACAGATAACTAACAATTATCCATCCATCCGGGGCTCCACAGCCTGACCCGGAAGCAACGGGCGCATGGCAAAGTATAATCTAAGACGGAATGCAAACTCATCACAGGGCACACACACCTTTTATACACACAATCCACAATCATCCCGACAGACAATTTGGCATGACAGCGTGTTTTTGGATTATAGGGAAACCGGAGAACCCGGAAAAAAAGACCACAAAGACAGGGGAGAATATGCAAATTTACAACAAATTATATTTCTGCTAAATAATATTTTCAAACATCTTGAAATCTTGAAAAGCATGATGACGTCCGTGGTTCTAGATTCTACAATATTCGAATGATGCTCACCTATCCGGTGAATTGTGGTGAATTGTGGTTTAAGGGGTCCCGCAATGGTTGGACTGGCTTTGATAGTTCATGAAAATTACACATAACTTATTTATTATTAAGAAAGCCATGTGAATCTCTTTAATAAGGCTTGCTGCAAGAACAGATGTGAACAGTGTGCGTGGCTTATAGATTAAACAAATAAATAACAAATAAATAAATGCAATAATTAATTCATTGCTTGATAAAAACTACCACTGAATGTTTTGAAAACAAACATGTACCCAAATTGATTTAATATTGTGGCTGCTTTTATTCTGAACCTGAGCTTATTCTGACTGTTGCATGTAATAGGCAAACTAAAGATAATACTGAATGAAAGGACCAAGTTCAGGGGAGGCATGCAGTAAATAAATATTAATGCATGGTATTTAATGTTAATAGTGAAGTTTTTGAAACTGTGTTATCGTGTAGAAAATGCTGTGTGGGCTCTTTTTCTGAAATGGACCTGCTTAATGTTGTAGAACTTGTACCACCAGAGGGAGCTACTCGGAGAAGGTGGTTATGGAGCCGTTTATGCCGGTACTCGCAAGGCCAATGTCTTCCCAGTAAGTCTCCAAATGGTGAAGTCGTGACATGCATAGTTATATCTCTCCAGAGATCCCTTTCATTATACCTGTTACATGCACCTGTAAAAGCCTATGCTTTCTCAATACAGATTACACTAAATTTGTGATTTTTTTTCCCTCTAGGTGGCCATCAAATATGCCCAAAAGGATGATGAGGAGCTAGAACTGGTAAGTGTTTTCATTCATGGAGCTTGGTTTATTTGCAATAATTTCTGCCTTAATATATGTACACCCTGCCCTCCCATTCATAGCCTGGACTTGACGGTCCCATCCCACTGGATGGGGCGCTAATGATGCTCGTCAGCCATGAGTCATCTTGTGCTAATGTGCTGAAACTCATGGACTGGTTCAATGGACCACAAGACTATATTATGATCCTGGAAAGACCAGATGCATGTCAGGATCTATATCAATTTTGCCATAGCAAAGGGGTTCCTCTCAGAAGATGTTGCAAGACACATGCTGGTGCAGGTGCTCTGGGCCTTGCATCACTGCCAGGATTCAGATGTCTTCCATCGCGACCTCAAAGCAGAGAATCTGTTGATCAGGACAGACACTTTGGAGGTGAAGCTGAACGATTTTTGCTGTGGTGATAAATGGAAAGATACCCCCTATATGGAATATTCAGGTCAGTAAGGGAGGCTAATTAAAATCTGTCAAACTAACCCCTGTTTCAACAGCAAGTAGCGGGTAACCTGGACCTGTGATAACTCCCTGCAGTGGAGTTGGATGTGTATTCTTCAGTCCTAACCTAATTCATTGCAGTAAATTATTTGCATTGTTGTTTCAGGGACAGAGGACTTCCTGAGTGGGGAGTACCTAGCTGGCCCCACCATGGTCTGGTCAGTAGGTCTGACACTTTATGAGCTAGTGTGCGGTTACATGCCCTTCCGCGACAAGAGGGCAACCATCTCAGGTTGCTTGATATTCCCCTCATGGGTCTCTCCTGGAGTCCTATTGGGCCTTTTTGGCCTGGGGGACTCCGGAGGCAGCTGATAGGTACTGGCGGGCCAAGCGGAACGCGGCTTCGGTGGTTGCTGAGGCAAAAACTCGGGTATGGGAGGAGTATGGCGTGGCCACGGAGAATGACTTCCGGACGGCTTTGAGGAGATTCTGGTCCACCATCCGGCGGCTCAGGTTGGGAAAGCGGTACAGCATCAACACTGTTTATAGTGGGGATGGTGCGCTGCTGACCTCAGCTTGAGATGTTGTGGGTCAGTGGAAGGAATAATAAGAAGACCTCCTCAATCCCACCGACACGCCTTCCAATGAGGAAGCAGAGTCTGGGGACTTGGGGGTGGACTCACCTATCTCTAGGACAGAGGTCGCTGACATGGTTAAAAAGCTCCTCGGTGGCTGGGAGTTCCTCAAGCATGAGATCCGCCCGGAGTTTCTTAAGGCTCTGGATGTTACGGGGCTGTCTTGGTTGACACGCATCTGCGGCAATGCATGGACATCAGGGGCGGTGCCTCTGTATTGGCAGACCGGGGTGGTGGTCCCCCTCCTCAAGAAGGAGGACCGGAGGGTGTGTTCCAACTATAGGGGGATCACACTACTCAGCCTCCCTGGGAAGGTCTATTCAGGGGTGCTGGAAAGGAGGGTCCATCAGATAGTCGAACCTCAGATTCAGGAGGAGCAATGTGGTTTTCGCCCTGGCCTTGGAACAGTGGACCAGCTCAATACTCTCAGCAGGGTTTTGGAGGGTTCATGGGAGTTTGCCCAACCAGTCTACATGTGTTTTGTGGACTTGGAGAAGGCATTCGACCGCGTCCCTCAGGGAGTCCTGTGGGGAGTGCTCCGGTAGTATGGGGTGCCGGGCTGCCTTATAAGGGCTCTTCGGTCCCTGTACGACCGGTGCCAGAGCTTGGTCCGAATTGTCGGCAATAAGTCGGACTCGTTCCCGGTGAGGGTTGGACTCCACCAGGGCTGCCCTTTGTCACCGATTCTGTTCATAGCTTTTATGGACAGAATTTCTAGACGCAGCCAGGGCGTTGAGGGTGTCCGGCTTGGTGACCTCAGGATTAGGTCTCTGCTTTTTGCAGACTCTGCTGTTGGCCTCATCAGACCGTGACCTTCGGCTCTCACTGGAGCAGTTTGCAGCTGAATGTAAAGCGGCTGGGATAAAAATCAGCACCTCCAAATCCGAGACCATGGTCCTCAGCCAGAAAAGGGTAGAATGCTCTCTCCGGGTCGGGGAGGGGGTCCTTCCCCAAGTGGAGGAGTTTAAGTATCTCGGTATCTTGTTCACGAGTGAGGGAAGGATGGAGCAGAAGATCGACAGGCGGATCGGTGCGGTGTCAGCAGTGATGCGGGCTCTGCATCGGTCTGTCATGGTGAAAAAGGAGCTGAGCCAAAAGGAAAAGCTCTCGATTTACCAGTCGATCTACGTTCCTACCCTCACCTATAGTCATGAGCTATGGGTAGTGACCGAAAGAACGAGATCGTGAGTGCAAGCGGCCGAAATGAGTTTTCTCCGCAGGGTGGCTGGGCTCTCCCTTAGAGATAGGGTGAGGAGCTCAGTCATTCGGGAGGGACTCAGAGTAGAGCCGCTGCTCCTCCGCATTGAGAGGAGCCAGATGAGGTGGCTTGGGCATCTGATTAGGATGATCATGATTATTGAAGTACTCTCTATAATGTACTCCTCCTGTACTCTCTATACTCCTACGACTGCGTGGCCACTACCAACTCCACCACCATCATCAAGTTTGCTGACGACACTGTCGTGGTCGGCCTGATCACGAACAACGATGAGACGGCCTACCTGGGGGAGATTGGAAATCTGGAGAACTGGTGCCAGAGGAACAATCTCCTCCTGAACGTCAGCAAGACAAAGGAGCTGATAGTGGACTTTAGTACAAAGCAGGAGAGGAACTACCAGACCCCCATCATCAACAGGAGCCCAGTGGAGAGAGTGGACAGCTTCAGATACCTCGGTGTTCACATCACGCAGGACCTGGCATGGTCCTGTCACATCAACACCGTGGTGAAAAAGGCCCGGCAGCGTCTGTACCACCTCAGACGTTTGAGAGACTTCAGACTGCCCTCCAAGGTGCTCAGGAATTTCTACTCCTGCACCATTGAGAGCATCCTGACGGGAAACATCACGACCTGGTTCGGGAACAGCACCATGCAGGACAGGCGAGCTATACAGAGGGTGGTGCGTTCAGCTGAGCGCATCATCCGCACCAAGCTCCCTGACCTGCACTCAATCTACACCAAGCGGTGCTGGACCAAGGCCAGGAAGATCGCGAAGATCAGCCATCCCAACAATGGACTGTTCTCTCTGTTGCGGTCAGGGAAGCACTTCCGCTCCCTGAAGGCCAACACAGAGAGACTGAGGAGGAGCTTCTACCCGCAGGCGATAAGGTCTCTCAACAACACACAAACACAGAACTAATACAACCTGTTAACGTCAATGGACACTATGGACACTCTCATGCACTTCTACACTCACATCTGAACTCACATGGTTATGTTTACATTCTGGACCTTTGCACAAAGACACTTTAATAAGGCATCTTAAGACTTTTTCCATGCATACTTGCACACCATACTTCCTCCACCTAATTTCAATTTAAAATAAAATTTCTATTGTACAGTATATTTCTATTTTTATTTCTATTTTTAATTTACAGTATACTTCTATTTATATTTTTACTTCTATTTTATGTACAGTATACTTCTATTTATATTTTTATTTCTATTTCTACTTATTCTAGTTAAGTTTTAATTTTTCTATCGTATTTCTTCTATTCATATTTATTTCTTACGACAAGCTTAATTCTCTTTTAAGGTCACTGGCGGTCGTGTAAGCATTTCACTACATATCGTACTGTGTATGACTGTGTATGTGACAAATAAAATTTGAATTTGAATTTGAGGATGCCTCCTGGATGCCTCCCTGGTGAGGTGTTCCGGGCATGTCCCACTGGGAGAAGGGCCCGGGAAGACCCAGGACACGCTGGAGGGACTATGTCTCTCAGCTGGCCTGGGAACGCCTCGGGATTCCCCCGGAGGAGCTGGATGAAGTGGCCGGGGAGAGGGAAGTCTGGTTTTCCCTGCTGAAACTGCTACCCCCACAACCCAACCTCGGATCCAGCGGAAGATGATGGATGGATGGATGGATGGGTCTCTCCTGGTGAGTAGCTTACTTTTTCTCCTATGACTAGAGTCTCCTGACAGGGAGTATTCTTTCTCTGACTAACTATCTGATTCTGCCACTCTATTCTCTAACAGGCTGCTGCAGTCTAATTCGCCGGTTCCTGAGGCGTAAGGCGGCAGATAGGTTGACGTTGGAGCAGATTCAGCTCCATCCATGGCTGCAGCAGAAGTGACTGGTGACCGGAGGGTCAATTGAGGAATTATAAATATGATTAACCTTCAATAATCATGATCATCGAAAATAATGCTCAACTGTTATTCAAATAAAAGATTTACTTTCACCGATGCTCTATATTGGTGTTCTGATTTCTCAGTAACAGTGGTTAGTCGATGCAAAAAATCCTGGTTCCCCGAATATCCAAGTCATATCATAATGATTTGACCTCGATTAAGACAATGGTTGGGCCAGAAGGAATCCAGACATCTTGGGGTGACTCGTGTTTGATACCTAACCTCGGACTGAGCATGACTGATTGAGAGTTGGAGTCTGTTATATTTTATAAGTAGAACCTTTGCTGAGCACGACATTCTGTAACAGCAACAATGATTTGCAAAACAATGGCTTTGCACCTGCCTTAGAGCCAAGGTCATTCTTGCTGCAAACATCTTCATTCTGTCTCTCATGCTTGGCCTGAATGTCTTAAAGGTTGTGTAAACTAAAGCTAATGTTACTATGCATAAGAAACACTAAGCGTTTCTGTAAATAATGCTGTACTTGTCTGGAAAGAGATTATATTACATGATTTCACCACACCAATCTCTGTTTCTCATTTGGTCAGCACATTTCATCAGAACAATTCTTTGGATAGCTTAGTATTTGCTATACCATGCTGAGCAGAAGGATGTCACACTTCTGCTCCAGCTCGTGGGAGCAGTTCTTCACTGCAGTTCTTCTGGAACCACTCAGATCACACATATTGCCAGAAGAGCACTTACCTTCTGGACCTGTGGGGTACCATTAATAAAAATTACCTGTCGACTGCAAATTTAGATCTCTAAGATGGGATGTACAACTTGTTTGCAAACCAAGGAATGTGTCATCATTTAATAACACTTCTTTAAAAAAATCTGAAATGATCTGTGTGCTTGCTGAACATGAGTTACCTACAGCAACACCTTGAGACATGAAGGCTGTAAGCTGAAACCTGATTTTCACCCTGTCATCTGTATCTTTACACTAGAGGAAATACAATGTTCATTCCACAATAGCTAAGACAAAAATAATCCGTTAAATTAATGTCATAAAACAGAGCTCGCCTTCCTTTAAATAGAGCAACTGTGTTACATGTCCATCACGCTCCCTCCTACAAGTTTACATGCCTCTTCCACTTTGGTGAGAAGTACCAGCTGGGGCAGACATAAAAAAATAAAACGTAATTAGAGAGTAGGGGTGGGCAAAATGACCTAAAAAATGGTATTTCTCACTCTTTGGATGGTACCCGTAATATATCACCGCATCACTTTTTTCAGGTTTTGGGAGGTTTAATACGTCCTGTTCTCATGACCGGCTCATCCGGTCCTCCTGTGTGCCATGCCCCTCTCGTTAACCCCATGTGGATTCCCCATGTTGACCAGCTGTTTTGAATTGTCCTCTTTAGTTCGGTGTAGTTAAGTCCACATCAGAGTTTGTTCCCCCAGTTCTGTCATTGTAGTGTTATGACGCTTGTATTGTGCTGTCCCTTTTGTCCATGCTTTCTTATTAAAACTCTGTATATTTGGAATACCAGCTACCTGATCCTGCTTCCCCGCTTCCTGCTTGTTTTCCCGAATACCAGTTCATGACAGAATGACAGAACTCAATAGACCAAGACCAAGCACTTCGCCAGCGCACCAGCTGTCAGAGGATCTTCCCAGGGTCCCAAGGATAATCACTGATAACTGCATATTCTGCTACCCCAGCCTGTACTTGCCGGATGCTAACTGGAGACCGATGCCGGCTCCCGAGCTGCCTGGCCTCGCAGCGCCAGCGCACAGAAGGAGAAGGACATGGGGGAACAGACTGGAGGACGGACCAGACCCGCTCTTCATTAGAGCCGTCTCGGTCTCCGCAGCTGGCCCTGCTTTGTGTTGGGAGGAATCCCTCCCGGTGCTTAATCCGGCGGTGTTTGTTCCGGATGTCATCGCCATCATCACGCCTGAGCGGAAGCCCAAGGCTAGTCCGCCTACCGGTCTGCTGCTAGCATTAGTAGCTTGCCCATTCGTGGGAACACACCTGACCCTTAAAGGGGCAAGGGCGCTTGCAGATGCCATTCCGCAGGTCCTCAAACTTTTTAAAAGGATAATGCCCACGGCCAAGGCGCAATCCCCTACAGCACCCCCTGTGGTTCCTGTGCCTCCTGCAGTGCCCCCCGTGGTTCCTGTGCCTTCTGCAGCGCCCCTCATGGTTCCTGTGCCTTTTACAGCGCCCCTCGTGGTTCCTACGCCTCCTGCTTCAGCTCCGCTTGTACCTGAGACCCTGGATAAGCATTTTTTTGCCCTCCAGGGTCTATTCTGGCGAATAATGGACGAGCCAGCGGTGCGAGACTCCCCAGAGGTAGCTTTGGTCCTACAACAGCTGTGGAGGGAGTTCGCTGCCATTATTCCCGAGTCCCCACTCCAGCAGCTGATCAGTGCGGAGGAGACCCTGAGGAAGCTGCTCCAGTGGAAGCCCGTACCTGAGGCGCCTGCTCTGCCGGTCCTGGCTCCGCCCATTCATACCAATCCCGACTCTACCCATGGCCTATCCCGGTTCCTCCCCAGGCTCCTGCTCTGCCTGCTCCGCTGTCCCTGATGCTCCTCTCAAGGCTCCTGCTCACTTGTGCCTCACGCTGTGGCTCAGGCTCCGCCACACTTGAGTTCCCAGCCCAGGTTCCAACCATCCCAGTTCCTGACCCTGCTCCCATGCCCTCAGTCCCCAAGGAGGTCCCTGACTGCCGGACGGTCGCTCCTGCTCCCTTAGTGGAGAAGGAGGAGCTCAAATGGGACCCCTCAGGGATATCCCCTCTGACTTCTCTTTCTCTGCAGGGGAGACCCTGAATAGGGTCCGACCTGTCAGTCTCCCAGACGGGGAGAGGACACTGGCACAGGGGTCACGTCCTGCCTGCCCTGCCCCCTGGTTCTCCCTCAGTCTCCCTGGCTGTGGCTCCAGGGGCGCCTGCGCATTCTCCGGCTCCTGCTCGGCGGTCACCTGCAAGCCCCCTTTCAGTGGGTCGTCGGCCGCCTTCAGCCCCGCCTCCGATGCCTCGTCGGTCACCTGCAGGTTCCCCCACTGTGGCTCGTCAATCAACACCGCCTTCGTTGGCTGTGGCTGTGCCGTCACCTGCTGCGGCTTCCCCTCCCTCCTCGCCTTCGCCTGGAATCTCCTCCGACTTTCTCCTCGCCGCCTCTGTCTGTCCCTCCGTCCTCCTCCTCGTTCCCTCTGAGGTCCCCCCCTGCTCTGGCCTTGCGGTCACCTGCTGCCCCTGTGGCTGCCGTCTTCTACCAGCTGCAGCTCCATCAGGCTCCCTATTGTCCCCCTTCCTTTCTCATCTAGACTCCCCGTTTTGTCCCTCCTGTCTCTGCTCCTCGTCCCTCTGCCCCTCCTGTGTTCACCCCTGGTCCTTTTGTTCCTCCGTTCCCTCTCGGCCCTTTTGTCCCATCATTGTCTCCTTCCTTGGGTTCTGTGTTCCCGTTTTTGGTGCCCCTGTGTCTGTCTGCATTCCCTGTGGTTTGTACTGTAGTTTCTTGTTTGAGTTGGTGTCTTTCTGCCTGTTTTGTGTGTTGATCTTGTTCCCTGTGTTCTGTTTTCCCCAGGTACTGTTCCGGTCCCGTCTCGTTCTTCGCTTCCATGGGGCATGCCCCGTGTACGCGCCTTTGGAGGGGGGTTCTGTCATGACCCGCTTGTCTGGTCCTCCTTTGTGCCATGCCCCCCTCTTTAACCCTGTGTGGATTCCCCATATTGACCAGTTGTTTTGAAATGTCCACTTTAGTTCGGTGTATTTAAGTCCACATCAGAGTTTGTTTCCCCAGTTCTGTCATTGTAGTGTTATGACGCTTGTACAGGATCGTGTACCTGCTTCCCCGCTTCCTGCTTGTTTGCCCAAATACCAGTTCATGACACCTGTGCCTTTATATAAATTAAAAGAAATATTTTAGAATATATTAAATTCACTTTTATTGCTAGGGTATCGGTGGTTCTATTTCAAAAAGATTTAAAAAACATTACACTGCGTTCCAAATTATTATGCAAAACATATTTTTTTTGGATTTTCCAAATTACCTATATGAATTGCAGTCATTGTAATTTTCCAGTCATCAACTATTAGAGTACAATTGAAAGGTTTTTGAACAAACTGGCCAATGATAACAGTATATTTTTAAAAAATAAAACACTCAAAATGCACTCAAATGCATGTTCCAAATTATTATGCACAACAGAGTTTCCAAACTTTTCATTTTTATAAAGAACAAAAAATGGTCATTTGTGAAATTATAAGCATTAGCAGGTTATTACAAACTGAAATCAAACAGTATTCAAGTCAAAACTTTATTATAGGTGATGTTACAGTTGCACATAGGACCCCTTGTTCAAAAGGAGCTTCTGAACTCTCCCATCCATTGAATTTGTCAGGTTTTGGATGGTATCTGCTTCAATTGTTTTGCATGAGGACAGAATAGCCTCCCAGAGCTGTTGCTTAGATGTGAACTGCCTCCCACCATCATAGACACTCCTTTTGATGATGCTCCAGAGGTTCTCAATAGGGTTGAGGTCAAGGGAGGATGGGGGCCACGCCATAAGTTTGTCCCCTTTTATGCCCATAGCAGCCAGAGATGCAGATGTGTTCTTTGCAGCATGAGACGGTGCATTATCATGCATGAAAATCATCTTGCTGCGGTTCTTCTTTTTGAACCATGGCAGGAACTGCGCTTTGAGAAACTCCACATACTTTATGGATGTCATTTTTACCCCATCAGGGATCCTAAAGGGGCCGGAAATCTCTCTCCCCATGATTCCAGCCCAAAACATTACTCCACCTCCTCCTTGTTGGCGCCGTAACCTTGTTTGCATGGGGTGGCCATCAACCAGCCATCCACCACTCCATCCATCTGGACCATCGAGGGCTGCACGGCACTCATCGGTGAACAAAACAGTTCTGAAGTCAGTCTTCGTGTATTGTTTGGCCCACTGCAGTTGTTTCTGCTTGTGTGCAGTGGATAGGGGAGGTCGAAAGGATGGCTTACGCACAGCTGCAAACCTCTGGAGGACCCTGCATCTTGTTGTTCGGGGCACGTTGGAGGCACCAGCAGCTTCAAAAACTTGTCTGCTGCTAAGACAAGGCATTTTTGCAGCTGCTCTTTTAACCCGATGTAATTGCCTGTTGGAAAGAGTCCTGGATCTTCCCTTATCAGCACACACATGTGTGTGCTCTGAATCAGCTACATACTTCTTGATTGTGCGATGATCGCGATGAAGTGTCTTGGCGATGTTGATTGGTGTCATGCCTTGACCTAAACACTCAACAATTTGTTGCTTCTCAGCAGCCGACAGGTCCTTTTTCTTTCCCATTTTGGTTGAAAATGTAGGCTGCTTAATAATGTGGGACAGCCTTCTTAAGTAGTGTTGCCTTTAATTGGACACACCTGCCAAACTAAGTAGCACAGGTGTCTGCAACTGCTTTCAGTGATATAAAGAGCCCCGACACATATCACCATCCATGAGTTCAACTGACAAACAAAAAAAATTCTTACCTTATCACTCCTAAACATAATAATTTGGAACGCAGTGTATATATGATGTTTTCTCATATTTGTTTTATAATTGTCAGAGTAACAATGCAAAGGGAATGACTGTCACAATCGCTGGTTAAACGGGTGATCGCATGAGCAAGTAGACGGGCAAGAAGTAGGCAGGCAGGCGGAATACGGGGAAAACGGGGGTTTATTAAAGGTACGGGCAGGGCAGAATGGAACACTAGCACTGACGCAAACAAACATCAATGACGGACAAAGAACTAAGGCAAGACATGGGCTGAAATACGCAAGACAACAGGGTACAGCTGGGTACAATCAGGGAAGCACACGTGGATAATCAGGGGGCGTGGCACACACGAGGATTGTACGAGCCGGGCATGACAGAACCCCCTCCCAAAGGCGCGCTCTCCAGGTGCGCCTCAGGGGAGGCGACGGACGAGACGAGGGATACAGGACCTGGAAAAGAAGAACAAAACCATTAACGAAGTACAGGGAACAAAACAGAAAGACAAAACTGGCACAAGGGAAGAAACCAGGACAGGACCTGACATAGGACAGGGAAGGCAGACAGACAGATGAGAAACAGGGAAACGGAGGGAACACTGGGGGAGGAGGAGCCGAGACGGGAGGAACAAAGGGACGAGGAGCAAACAAAAGAGAAACAAAGACAGGAGACCAGGGAGAGAAGGAGTGGGAATAAAGGGGAGCCGGAGGGGCCGCAGGTGGCTGGGAGGCCAGAGCAGGAGGAGACCTCGGAGGTTCCGAGGAGAGAGTCAGAGGGAGCACCAGGGAAGGGGACGAGGGAGCTAAAGGGGACACTGGCGAAGGTAAGGAGAGAGGGGGAGCCACAGCAGGCAACGGCAAGGCCGAAGCCGGCCAAGGTGACGTCCCGTGACGTGCTGGAGTGGGGCGAACTGCAGGCGACCGAGGAGCCGCAACAGGGGAGCCCGCAGGCGACCAACGAGGAGTCGGAGGCGGGAGTGAGGCAGGGCGACAAGGCTTCGGAGGGGGACCCGTAGGCGACAGCCGACCCGGAGGCCCAGGACCCGCAGGCGCTTTCCGAGCCCCAGCACAGACGAGGGAGATTGAGCCAGGGCGGGAGGGAACCCAGCCCTGCGTCTATGTCTTCTACCCCTCTTAGACACAGACATCAGGACCCTTGGCTGGGGACAAGCTCGCCGGGGCGAGAGCAGAGGAGTCACAAGGAGGGTCCCCGAGGAGTCCCATTCAAGGTCCTCCACCTCAAAGGAGGGAGGAGTGATGGTTAGACTGTCCGGGACCTCCTCGGGCTGGGGCAGAAGGGACAGGAGCTGGAGGGACTGGAGTGGGGTCGGGAACAGGAGTTACAGGGGTTATAGTCATACGTGCGGACGGGGAGGCCTCGGGCGTAGTTGCAGCAGGTGGCGGAGGCGAAGGGATGGCCTCGGGTGTAGCTACAGCAGGTGGCAGGACAGACGAAAGCGCCTTGGGCAGAGGTGGAGACAGAGGGAGCGCCTCAGGCGCAGGTGCAGCAGGCAGAAGCGGCTGCTCGGGTGCCGGTGCAGCAGGCAGAGGTGAAGGGAGCGCCTCGGGCCAGGTGGCTGCAGCAGGCAGAGGCGACAGCTCGGGCATAGGAGCTGTAGGCAGAGGCAGCTGCTCGGGTACAGGCGGAGCTCTCCTTAACAGGAGCAGCCTCCTCAGGTCCTCCGCTATCCTCTCCAAGTCGCCGCGAGCAGAGGCGGGTGTGAACGTGGCAAAACCACGCCACAGCTGTGCGGCGAGCTGGTCCACCTCCGGGCTGCCCTGAGTGGCCGGTTCTTCCATCACCCTCCAGTAATGTCCCTGGAGGGTGAAGAACTGAGTGGCGACGGTTGCGGGAGTGGCCCGGATCTCCAGCTGGGGCGCAGCAGGCAGAGGCGGAGGCAGCGCCTAGGACGTAGCTGCCGCAGGTGGCGGGACTGGCAGAACCCACGCAGGCGAGACGGGCGTGGCCCCTTTAAGAGTCCAGGGCACCCGCGGGATGGAGTCTCTCACCGTGCTGGCTACCTTGTTCGCCAGTCGCGCTGGCCAGTAAAAGTACCGCTCGAGGGGCGGCGGTAGCTCCACGGTGAACCTCACCGGTTCCCGGAGCTGAAGGAGTTCCTCCTCATTCTCAGCCATTTCAATGACAAGCCATTTCAGTCGAAAACAGTGCATTTTATTCAAATAAAATGAAGGGTTGTCAACTCTGATCAGTTGTCTGGAGTGAGATTTGCACACACATGCAAATGCAATTACATGTATGTAACATTTTTTCTTTACCTTGTAAATGGTCTGTGGGGTTTGTGAACTACCCCAGTGCCTTTGACGTAGCTAATTGGAATAATGTAGATTTGCCATAAGATTTCTTGTGTGAGTGCGAGAGTCGTACCAGATGCGTGAGAATGACCCTGAAAATGTACATTTTTTGTTTCAGCTGAATTGATTTGTATAAAAAATACCTTAATACAGTTGTTAAATAGTGTAAACATGAAATCACCAATAAACTACGTCTATTTATCCAACATATTAAATTCTGAATTTCCGCCATCCGATTTCAAGACAAAATAGCTACAGTACTCTGTTAGCAACATTATGCCTTTTTGTTTGAGATGGTGTTAGATTTGCTGCTGTCATTAACACCAATGGCACATTAGCTCAAAGGGCTCCATACGCCAAAGTAAATTTTGCTTGGAGTTTAAAACAGTTTAATGTTCATTGGTGTTAGAGTTGCCGGGTAAGCGGGTGAGCGCACAGGCAGTCAAGACTGGGCAAAAATAATCAGACACAGCTGGGCTAGATCGGGGAAGCACACGTGGATAATCAGGGGGCGTGGCACACACAAGGATTGTATGAGCTGGGCATGACAATTGGTATGAGAAACAGGCAGTTCTAGAGTTAACTGGATAGTTGCCTTTTACCATGTGCCAAGCATGAAGGCAATCGCGTACACAGTCGTGGGCAAATGTTTTGAGTGACACAGTATTGGTTTTCACAAAGTTTGCTGCTTCAGTGTTTGTAGATCTTTTTGTCAGATGTTTCTGTGATATACTGAAGTATAATTACAAGAATTTCATGTGTCAAAGTCTTCTATTGACAACTACATTAAGTTTATGCAAAGAGTTAGTATTTGCAATGTTGGCCCTTCTTTTGCAAGACCTCTACAATTCGTCCTGACATGCTGCCAATCAACTTCTAGGCCAAATCCTGACTGATGGCAGCCAATTCTTGCAAAGTCAATGCTTGGAGTTTCTTCAGAAATTGTCAGTTTTTGTTTGTTCACCTGCCTCTTGAGGATTGACCACAAGGTCTGGGGAGTTTCCTGGCCATGGACCCAAAATGTTGATATTTTGTTCCCCAAGCCACTTAGTTATCACTTTTGGCTCATGGCACAGTGATCCATCATGCTGGAAAAGGCATTGTTTGTCTTTAATTATTAATTAATAATTATTCACATGGGGATGGCATATTATTTGTTCAATCTATAGAGCTGGACAAAGTAAATATAGCCAGTCAGAGTCACAGCCCCGTCCCCAAAAGTTAAAACTTTGTTTGCTTAAATCTCTCCCAATATTGATCCCAGACATGCCCGATTTCATGACTTACTCATGTGACCAAATCAGCATGCCAAGTTTTGTTAAAATCCATGATGATGAGGTATGAAAGTGTGATGATTTGATATGGTGCCTCATCCCGCAGCTGAATTAATGTTGGGAGACGATCCTGGCGCTTGCTGGACTTTCGTGGGAGCCCTGAGGCTTTCTTCACAGCAATTGAACCTCTTTCCTTGAAGTTCTTAATGATCCGATAAATGGATGATTTAGGTGCAGTCTTACTAGCAGCAATATCCTTGACTGTGAAGCCCATTTTGATGACTGCATGTGTTTCCTTGGAGGTAACCATGGTTAACAGTGATTCCAAGCACCACCCTCCTTTTTAAGCATCCAGTCTGCTATTCTAACTCAATCAGCATGACAGAATGATCTCCAGTTGTCATCCCCTGCTCGTCCGATCCTCCTGTGTGCCACGCCTCTTCATTAACCTCGTGTGAAATCCCGATTGTTACCAGCTTATTATTTCCATTTAATCCTGTGTATTAGTCCATGTTAAAGTATGTTTTCCTAATCCTGTCATTGACGTCTGTACCGTTGTTACCGTTTTCACCAGTGTATGGCTGTGGTGATATTGTAAAAGAAGAATCAAATGCAAAACAGTACAACCAAACAACAGAACCAAAAACAAATAAAACAGCAAACATCCAGCGCCGAGCCCAAGAGCCACAGTCATTTTCCAAAAGCCTCTCATTTTAAAGGGGAGAGCACAGGTGCATCTGTAATGAGCTCCCCAGCCACGCCTACAAGCGCTCACAGCGGCAACGCTGAGAGTCGTCACATGCCCCCTCTAAAAAGAAAACAAAGACCACTATAGGGATTGGGAAGTCCAAAGAAATCCCAATCATTCTGTATGCAGCACAGAGCGCAGCAAATTAAGCAGCCCATCCAGTGCAAAGCCATATGACCGCAGAGGTTTCAATGAATTCAGAAAAGTCAAAGCATTATGGTCATTAAAGACAGTCAATGCCACACCAGAATTAATTTACACAGCAAAATGTTGTAAAGCTCATATTACATCTAGAGTTTCCATTCCCACCACCGAATAATGAAGCTGATATGTGCAGAATTTCCTTGGAAAAAAACAAACAAGATGGCTAACCCCTCGATCATCAGCTTGAATCAGAACAGCGCATCAACCTATAATGAAAAAGGTTTATCAAAGTGTGCAGCGGCCAAAACAGGAGCAGAACAGAGTATGGACTTAACATTTTCATGGTGTGACAGTTAGATGTCCACACATACTTTTCCCCATCCCTTAAATGAATGGTCAAGGGAGCCACAACACTCAAGAAAATTCTGCAGAAACATCGGTAATAACCCACCAATCCCAAACATTTCCACAGATCTTTCTTGGATGAATAGCATGAATAGGACATACCTTACCATTACCAACAATTGCAGTATATTACAGTGGCCCTGGCAAACTCACACTGCCAGGTTCATCGTACTGTAAGCTGCGATTAAGTCAATCAACCGAACACTGATTTGTGCCTCTGCAAATGTGAATCCCAAGTGTCGTTTAAAATGTCGTTTGATCAGATCATCAAGATATACTTCACACCTGTCTAAACCTGACATTACAAGATTCCTAAGCCTTTGAAAATTGACCGGAGCATTTCATAGCCCAAAGCGCATTACTGTATAAGAATACACCCCAAATGGTGTAATAAAAGATGAGATATCTCTTGCCCTTGATGTTAGCGGCACCTGCCAATAACCTTTTAAAAGGTCCAGTTTTGTCACAAATTTGGCTGAGCAGGCTTCATCAATATATTTGTTAATGTGGGGTAATGGGAAATAATCATTTTGAGTGATGATATTTATTTTGTGAAAATCTGTACACAAACAAACTGTCTTGTCCGGTTTATCAACAATAATGAATTGCGAAGCCCATTCAGAAAAAGACAGCAGAGACATATTATTCTTGAGCATATACTCAATCTCAGCTTCCAACAGCTTTCATTTTTCTGGATACACACAATAAAAACGTTGCTTAATAGGAGAGGAATCGCCTACATCAATATCGTACTCTATCCAAGTTGTTCTCGAAGGTATGTCACCAAACAAACCAGGATATTTATTATAGTTTTTTACATGTTTGCGCTTGTCGCAAAACCATGGCTACTATTTCAAAACTCTTCACACACTCAATGTTCAATGGGCTAAAAAACACAACTTTCAGCATTGCAAACTGCACATATAAAATGTGGCTGTATCCTCCAGTTTGGCACAAATTACTGTCATGTTGCATTGTCAAAAATAAAATAAAGAACTACTTATCTTTTACGTGTAAAAATTGTAATACCAACCAATTCTAAAATGCTGCAATTAGGGACGGATTACGGACCGGGCCAGCAGGGCCAATTTGCAATGCTTATCAACAATGTATTTTCGTTTGTCTATTTTAGAGGGCCTACATTCTTTTATCCTCTGCCTACAAGGGCCCCTGACGCTATAGGGAGGGCGTTTGGCTGCCAAGGGCCCTGTGGTGGTTGTGGTGGTGGTGGTGCTGGTGGGGGGGGGGGCCCTCGCGAACGTTTTGCCCAGGGGCCCACACAACCCATAATCCGTCCCTGGCTGCAATATATTTCATTAGAAATCATGTAGGCGTTGCGGTTTATTTTTTTCCAGTAAGTAAATATTTCGAGCAGACGGAGAAAGTTTGTTATGGTTGATCTTGGTAAATCTACAGTAAAGCTGTCGTGTAGGGGTGTTGCACTAGTTCTCGCAATATTACAACATGACAAGATTTCTCGTCGGAGTGAAAAGCGGTTTTGCGAATGCACTGCAAATATGCTGCTGTAAGCATGTCGGTGTCTGACTAAATTACCATAGCAGATGCCCCAGACACCTTTAAATCTTTTGTGTGGCAGCATTTTGGGTACTCAGCTGAAAATATAAACAGCGAAAGAGTAACAGACAAAATCTGTAAGTGTAATCACTATAGTATAATAATGCTGTACACATTGGCTAATGCTACTACTATGCAATGCCATTTGCAGCACCATCATAGCTCTTCATTTAAATTTACTGCACGGGTGAAGAAAACAATTTAAAAAAAGTTTTATGTTTGTTATTGGGTGCGTTTGACTTCATGCAGCCGCTTACAGCGCAGTGCATTCTGGTCCTGACGCAATGCATTATGGTTACATTTTTATTGTCCAGCGCAAAACATCACCACGTGTCACCATGTCACATGGTACAAAAAACTTGCGAGAGGCAGATGACTTAAGACAGATCGTGCAGCACCTCTCAGCCAGCTGCACAAGCTGGAACCATCTCCGTTACGACAACTTTGTCCTTATTGGCTGAAGAGTTTAGTTACACACATGACGTTTGTATCCCAGGAAGTTCGATACACACATGGGACACATAAAGAGCTAGAGTTACGGCGGTTGAGCATAGGTGAACGAAAGCTGGTGCCGCTTCTGCGTAAGGTAACCACACCAGGTCCGACTCCAAAAGCACAACCTGATGCCCCAGATGCACCTCGGCCCTGTTCTCCCTTGAGAGATAGTCGAGTGATGTGAGCCGACACATTGGTCTTGTTCCTGTGTTTTGGGAAAATTAGGTACTTTTCCATTTTTGAGCACATTGTTTTGACGTTGAACTGGCCGAAACATCTTTGGTCGTTGTTATTGCAATACAAACTAGTGGGTAAGGCACAGGAGGTTTGTTCCGCTCTTGTGTTAGAGCAGAGTCTCAAGTACGATACTGTGAAGTCTACTGTGCTTTGGGCATATGAATTAGTACCGGAGGCATATCACCAGAATAAATCCGCCAGTCAAACCCAGGTGGAGTTCACACATGAGAAAGCAGTACTTTTTCATAAGTGGTGCAGCACAAGCAGGGTTTTCGATTGCATTTATTGTTAGAGGAATTTAAAAACTGTATTCCTGATCGAGTTGTAGTTTATTTAAATGAACAGAATGTCACTTCATTGACCAAAGCTGCCACCCTCGCTAACGAGTTTATATTGACCCATAGAATGGTGTTTACTCCAACTCCTCTACCTCGTAGAATTCATCCCCGTCCGGGCGTGGCTTCTACCCCATCTGCATCACCTCCATGAAGAAACGCGAATGCTTCTACTGCCACGAGATCAGTCACATTATTTTGGTTTCTCCTGCGCTGAAGCACAAGGAAGTTCGTGCAGCAGCTAGAAAGGTACATGTTGTTGCCTGCCCCGACAGCACTTCACCCTCGTCCTGTGATATTTCATGCTGCTTTCGCTGGTTCTGTTTCACTCAGTGAGACTGAGACAAGGCACCCTGTGACTATCCTGCGGGATACGGGAGCCGCTTTTAGTGGAAGGGGTTATTTCCCTGTGTAATGATACTTACTGTGATACTGACGTTTTAGTTCAGGTAATAGATTTATGTGTGACTGGGGTTCCCCTGCACAATGCTTATTTGTGTACGCCCGATTTCTCAGGATATGTGCATGTGGCGGTTCAGCCTCAGTTACCTGTACAAGGTGTTACATTCATCTTAGGGAATGATATTACAGGAGAGAGATTCATTCCCCTACCTGAGATAGTTCCAGATCCAGTGATTTCCGCAAATGATATTGCGGTGGAAATGCTTCAAGTATTCCCTGCATGCAGTTGGTAAACCAAACCAGGTTATTGATACAGCCTCATTATATCCAATTCCCACGATCAGAGAGCCCTTCGAACACATACAAGTAGTAGACTGTGTCAGTCCGTTACCCAAAGCTCGTTCAGGCAACTGCTGCTTGTTTACTTTGATGTGTGCTGCAACACGTTATCCTGAGGCCATTTCCATATGTAGCCTTCCAACACCGGTGAAAATCAAAAACTTGATTAAGTTCTTTACCACTTTCGGGCTTCCCAAGTATGTACAATCAGATTAGGGAACCAATTTCACATCTAGACTTTTTGATCAAGTGATTCGTGTATGGGGAATTCGTCATGCCGTTTCCAGCGCCTACCACCCAGAAAGTCAGGGTGCACTGGAAAGGTTCCACCAGACATTTAAGAATACGCTTTGCACGTTTTGTATAGACGCAGGAAAGGAGTGGGATGAGGGGATGCCTCTCCTCCTCTTTGCTATTCATGATACCTTACAGGAGTGAATATCGAAGTCATGTGAATATGTTAAAGCCATATCTCGACTGGTCGGTACGCCGTCCCTCGCTCGCATCCGCTCAACTTCCCACTCGTATAGGTGTCGTTTCTGTTAATAAATACTCGCCAGAAACTGATGACCTACGTCTGGGAAGAAGTTGTTTGTCCTGTGCTCATCTTCAGAACTCCGAAGCTCTCCAGAACCTCTCAAACCATCTCCACCATTTGTCTCGATCCGCCCAGGCTGACATTATGTCGCTGGTGAAACGCTTTAGGTCTTTGTTCTTAGATACCCCTTCATGAACCCTGGTTGGAGAATATGATATACAGTAGATGTTAGTGAAAACACTCCTATTAAACAGCACCCCTATCATGTCAACCCCCAGAAATGGTCCCAGATGTCAAAAGAGACCACTTATTTACTAGAAACTGCTCTAGCTGTCTCTAGCATTTGTCCCTCGTGTTTCCCCTGCTTGTTGGTCCCCAAGCTTGATGGTACAGTCTGGTTTTGTAGTGATTGCCGAAAGGTCAACGCAGTAACCAAGTCAGACACCTATCCACTTTCGTGAATGGAAGACTGTGTGGATCGCATTAGGTCTGCTAAGTTCATGACCAAATTAGACCTACTGAAGGGATACTGGCAAGTTCCACTTTCTCCCCGTGCCTCTGAAATATCCGCTTTCGCCACCCCAGATGTGTTTTTGCAGTAAACTGTGGTGCCATTCGGTTTACGAAATGCACCCCCCTCTACCTTCCAGAGGTTAATGAATCAAGTGTTCGGTGACATCCCAAATTGTGAAGCCTACCTAGATGATGTCGTTATATACTCGTTATATATATATTCCTGGGATCAGCATATATGTTTGCTTGAGCAAGTGTTCGATAGACTACAGAAGGCTTTGCTTGTTCTCAGTCTCAAAAAGTGTGAATTTAGTCATGGTACGGTTAGCTATTTATGTAAATTGGTTGGACATGGAGTAGTTAACACTAGAAGAGGTGAGCTCCTTGTCTGCCTGTCTGTGTTCCCTGTCCTTTGTTAGGTGTTGGCTTGGCTCTTGCCCCTGTACCAGTTCTGTGTTTGCATTTTGTTCCCAGTCCCTGGTTGATGGAGATTCTGCTCTTGGCCTCGTCTATGCAATTTTCTACACCGGTCTCTCATATGTTGAGGTCTGAAAGATGAATGTTGTTTTAAGCTCCGTCTGTGCTGTCTCGACAGATTCCTCCAAGCCACTTAAACAAGTGGCCATGGATTTAACCTCCAACAAAATCTGCTCCACAATTGCTGGACTAGTCTGCATCATATTAGCCTCAACAGCCTGACCATCATCAGCAGTGCATGAGCCACTCTTTTCTTCCCAATGTAAGAATGAGTAGATGATAAAAATGGAAAATCCCTGTCCTGTTGTGAGCCAGACATCTCCGCAATACTGTAACTTTTAAATGATCAATCATTATGAAGAAAGGTCCTAATTTGTCTAATGCCCAGGGTGGAGCAACTTCTTAAGCAAACATCTTGCTCTGGGTCACATGACCCAGTGTTGTTTTTTATACTGATAAACCTTATTAACTCTTACAGTGTTGTATTAATGCTACAGTTTAAATCACTGCAATTCCACCCCTCCCCAGATTGCAAGCCCATATGGGTGCCACACAAGTACAAATGAGGTAGCCTTGTTAAATTCTGCATAAATTTTCTTTGAGCAAGGCCCTTAACCCCCCAGCTCCCTGGGCGACTGCCCTTCATGGACTGCTTGCTTTTACCTAAAGAGAGCAAGTTGGGGCAGGTGTAAAGAGGATTTCCCCACAAGGATTAAGGGGGTGACATGCTCTGCCTTCATACCTTTAAAGGGACGACATGCCTTTTAGGGCATGACTAGCCCTCCCCCAGGCCCTTCTAGGGAGTGACTGTCCTACCTCATGCCTCTCAATCCCCCTCAGGTCACTTCGATGAGCTGTTAATCCGCCACCAGGTAAAATACCTGGGCCTCATGCAGAGCCTGAGGATACAGCGCACTGGATTCGCTTACAGCCGTGGCTATGAGGTCTTCCTGCAGAGGTCAGTCGACACCACAAACAGGATGCTGGATGCTGTTTGTTGAGTACTGGGTCTTGAGTGCTGTTTATTGGGTATTGAGTGTTGGGTGCTGGTTATTGAGTGCTGCTTGTTCAGGGTTGAGTGTTGAGTGCTGGATGTTGAGTGCTGCTGCTTGGGGGTTGATTGTTGGGTTTTCATTATTGCATGTTATGTAGGCTGTGCTGATTCTGGTAATGGAATCTGGTAATGGTAATGATTCTGATGCATGACTGTATCACCTACAGGTGTCCTGCAGTGAGGTCACCGCCCTCCTGTCACGCACACTAAGGCCTGTGTTTCTGTCCCCTGTCACTATGCAGATATAAATAAATAACTGTGTCCTGAGACTTAGCCTAACTGGCAAGGGCAGAGGGTGTCACCACCCTGGTCAGACACCTAGGGTACCAGCCTGAGGAGTACAAAGTGGGCAGGTAGCGTGTATGTGTGTGTGTGGGGGGGGGAGCATACGGGGAGGGGTGTAGGGAGGAGAGTATTGGAGGGAGTAATGGACAGGAGGAGAGCAGGCAAAGGGACAGATGCGGAAAGAAACAGGCCCTTTAATAGCCGTTTATGATGCTTTATTTACCAAATGCTTTTGGACAAAGCAAAATCCAGCCAGACTGTTAAAGCATATCAAGCATGCTGCTGTTATGGAGTCTAAAGTTATGGAGGCATAAGAGCATCTGAGCTGAGCTTCCAATGAAGAATCAGTGGCACTTAAAGCAACAGCCACACAGAACAATAAACAAGATGGCAAAAACAGAAGAGCAATTCAAATCACAATGGCCCAAGACACCACAAACACGGGGTTCCCATGAAGCAAGTATAACCAATGAGTGGCAGATGAAGAGGGGCTTGGTTGAGTGGTTCGTAGGATGAGCTAGTTGAGGTGTTCTTGGAAAAGGTGGGCTTGAGATATTTTTGAAGGTTGAGAGGGATTCTGATGACTGGATGTGTATGGGTAGCTCATTCCACTATTGAGGAAGCATACGTGAGAGACGCCTGAAGTTATGTTTATTTTCACGTGCTGGAGGGATCTCTAGGGGACGCTGAATTGCTGGTTGATCTGTCAGGATCATCACTATAAGTCTCTTTTCTCTCCTTGTCCAGCAGTTTCCTGCTGGCTGAATTGTTATCTGATACTATTCATTAATTAACTTGCACATCTCAAACACCTGTCCCCATTTACGCCTTTGTGACATTAGCATTTATTAGCCTCCGATGTCCCCGTTTACATTACCTTGTGTGGTGTTAGCTCTCATTAGCCTACCATGTCCCCGATTACCTTAGCCTCTGTGACGTTAGCACTCATTAGCCTTTTACTTTAGCCGGTGTGGCAATATAGTCCACATTTTTGCTCCCTTGGAGCTGGGTAGGAGCAAAAATATGTACTGTCTGGGATCCCTGAGTACTGGGTTAGGAAACACTAATTAACCCCTTTTTGCAGTGATTCTTTAGACATGTCCCTCTCTCTGAAATGTGAAATCCTGTCTCCTCAGGTGAAAGATATTCATTGGTTTACCAAAGATTCTGCCGAAGATGCCCTGGAAGTAAGAAAGCAAAGCATAGCTGAAAGATGTGAGAATGAAAAACATGGTGTGAGCGATATAGGTCAGTCTGTGGTGATTTTGGTGTTTGAAAGGCTGGAAGATAGAGGAATGGAAGCATGGACTCATAGGTGATGTGCTACCTGGGTTTCAGTGAAAAACACCACAGAGCTGGTCATTAATTTCAGCATGTTGTTGTGCCCTGTGGATGGAGCAGACTGTGTAGCTGTCCGCCATTCACATATCCATAGCATGAATGACTCGTGTATGAATATACAGTGTATGACCTGAACCAATTTAACGCGGTGCCTTTTATCCCTGCACAATGTTCCAAGCGAGAGAGGACGATTTCATGGTCTATTGTATCAAAAGCAGTAGTAAGATCTAAAAGCACCAGAATAACACAATCACCCGAGTCAGTTAATGTTAAAACATCATTACAGTTCAGATGCAGATTCAGTGCCATGAAATTTTTTTAAACCAGATTGGAACACCTCAAGAATACTATGGGCATCTAAAAAAGATATTAACTGCAAAAGAACCACATTTTACATAATTTTAGACATGAAAGGAAGTTTGGAAGTCGAGCAATAATTTGAAAGCACAGCGGGGTCCAAGTTTGGCTTTTTAATAAGTGGCTGAATCACTGCTTGCTTAAAATAAGATGGTACAATACCAGAGGCAAGGCTACAATTAATAATTGTTAGAATGCTAGGTCCAATTGTGTCCGACACCTCAATTAACAAATGAGGTGGGACAACATCACCAGGACAGGCCGAGGTCTTCAGTCATGCCGTAATCTCCCGCAGGGACAAAAGAGACAGAGGCTCAAAATGAAAACCACTGCAAACTCAGAAATAAAATAAGTGCCAGATGTGCTGGGAGCTGGGCTACTAGCTTTAATTGTGGCAACCTTCTGTATAAAAAATTAGAGAAAATTCTCACACCTCTACGGACGCTCCATTATTGGTTGCATGGGGAATATTAAGAACAGAGTTGATTGTACTAAAAAGGAAACGTGAATCAGAAGAGCTGGTCATAATAATATCGGAGAGATACTTGGTCCTTTCTAATTTAACAACTCTGATAGTGATACAAGCTCTCCTTTAACATTTCATAAGAAACCTATAAATGATCACGTTTCCATTCAGCTTTTCTACATGCTCGTCTAGCAGCCCGAGTAGCCTCATTTAGCCATGATGCATGTTCTTGTTTAGGGCGCATAGATTTAAATGGAGCAACGGCGTCAAGAATGTCACAGCACATAGATGAAAAAGAAGAAGTTAGCTTCTCTGTATTTTGCCACACAGAAGAGCTATTATCTTCTATAGCCGTGTTAAGCGCGATGGATAAATGAGCAGATGTCAGATAACTGAAATATTAACTCATTTCTTTTAACAATGCTGGACTGATTATTGTAAGTACCGGTTTTTCTGGCTAAATTTGAATGCTCCATTAAGAAGTTCTCATCATTACTGCTTGACTTGAAACATGTTTCTGCTGTGAAGAAAGATAGTCGTACAACAAGCAGGAACAAATGCAAGCCACACGTGTGAATCCACTCTGGGCTAGAGTCCGAAACATGGCACCGTGGACCTGCATTAGAAGGACTGGCCCTTGCACATGCTATACACCATTGCTATCACAAGGGGGCGACCACCTCTGCTTACAAAAATCCATCCAATGACGTATTCACCTAGTAATAGAAGACTAGACTACAGGGAACAGCAAAGATTTCACTCTCAGCCCAAACCCATAGGTGATCCATCTACTGTATTTCTCCATCATGTAGGAGCGAAATTCATCACAGAACTGGTCCAAATGCACCTGGGTATCTTTCAGAAGAAGATTTCATAATACATATGTAATGTGATTAAATTAAAAGTGAATTATTTTCTAACCCCACATGATTAAGAGGCATTGCTGAATGAGCCTATACGTGATTTCCTGTTTCCACTTAGCTAGGTCAGTACTGGGACTCACCACTGACAAGTGTCCATTCTTGGCTTTGGCCACCACCAGCTTCTTTTCCTCGGTCCACTCAGGGACGGATTATGGACCGGGCCAGCGGGGCCGCTGCCCAGGGGCCCTTGGGGTGCAGGGGGCCCGTGGGGCCCCTAGCCCTAAACAATTTGCAACGCTTATCAACAATGTATTTTCGTTTGTCTATTTTAGAGGGCCTACATTCTTTGATCCTCTGCCTACAAGGGCCCCTGACCCTATAGGGAGGGCGTTTGGCTGCCAAGGGCCCTTGAATTGTGGTGGTTGTGGTGGTGGTGCTGGTGGTGGTGGGGGGGGCCCTCGCGAACGTTTTGCCCAGGGGCCCACACAACCCATAATCCGTCCCTGGGTCCACTATAAACTTTATAATTGGACTGGGGGTGGGGAACTGTGTCAGCCTGCATTTTATACCACAAAATGGCTTAATGTGGAAAAAGTAACAGGACTCGAAAACTGATGGAATAAAAACTGGAGAAAAGCAACAAATCCAGTTAATGACCTGCAACCCATCTCTGGAGGGAAACAATACATCAGCCATTCACAGCGCACCAACACACACAATACACACAAGTAGGGCTAGGGTTGGAACCTGAACAAATCTCAGTACACCAATACACACAAGCAGGGTTAGGGTTAGAACCTGAGCAAATCACAGTAAACCAATACACACAAGTAGGGTTAGGGTTAGAACCTAAACAAATTACAATACACCAATACACACAAGTAGGGTTAGGGTTAGAACCTGAACAAATCACAGTACACCAGTACACACAAGCAGGGTTAGGGTTAGAACCTGAACAAATCACAGTACACCAATACACACAAGCAGGGTTAGGGTTAGAACCTGAACCAAGCAAAAAACATCTGCAGAGTTGGAAACAAAAAAAAAATCACATTAGTAACACGCAATAGATTCAATACATTCAATACAGTGGTCATTTTTGCTGCTTCCTGCGAGAGGGATGCTGCTTGCTAGCGCACAAACTTTGAAACTATAGATATGACCTAAATAATAATTTGAATTAAGTCATCGGAAAAAAAACTTCGCAAGTTTAATGATCCTCCAAAAATTTCCAAACCCTGACAGATTAATCACCTACGCAAGCACCGACCCATGATCTCTGTTCAATCAAGAAGGTGCTTCCAGCCTTAAAGCCTCAGTTTACCGTAAGTACAACGCCATGTCTCCTGTTCCGTGTTCCGAGTGCAATATGTTTAGCTATTCTTCTCCAGTCATTAGTGGTACTTATACATGTGAGAAGTGTCAGTTAGTCGCTAGGCTGATGGAGAAGATTGTAGTGTTAGAGGGACGTATCCGGACGTTACATAATATTCAGGAGAATGAGAGTTTTATCAATTCAGTGTTAGCGGCACCGGATAGGTCCGCGATAGCCAGTCATTCTTCCCCCGCTCCAGCAACAGAGCCTTCGCAGCAAGGAGAGTGGGTGAAGACCCGGCGGCATAGCTGTAAATCCAAACCAAACTTACACCGGCACCATTCGCCTATTCGCGTTTCCATCAGGTTCTCCCCACTCAGTAAAACTCCCGCTGAGACACCTGTTGAAAGTGCTCTGGTAATTGGCGATTCTATTTTAAGAAACGTGAGAGTAGTGACTCCAGCGACCAGCGTCCAGGGGCTGCCGGCCCCTGGAGGATGGGCTCCCCCTTTGAGTCTGGTCCCTCCCAAGGTTTCTTCCTTCTTGGGAGTTTTTCCTTGCCACTGTCGCCTTTGGCTTATTCACTGGGGGCTCTGGGTGCGGATGCTGTAAAGCGTTTTGAGACAATCTAATGTAGTGATAATGCGCTATACAAAAATAAATTTGTTGTTGTTTGTTGTAATACAAAGAAACACATTTATTTTTGTATAGCACATTATCACAAGATTACATCGTCTCAAAGCGCTTTACAGCAGTCGAATTGTGACAAATCTATAACATTCATGGTAACTAATATAGCACCCCTAGTGCATAAGCACTGACGTGTGCTGTGAGCGGCAAAATATCTTACTGCTATGGTAAAAAAGACAAAATAACATTGTATGTGATGTATTGGTGAGATGGTTTGTAATTGGTTAAATATATTGTCTGTCTACTGTTTGATAGCGGATTGGGGGAAGGAGGAGCGTGCAGGGCAGGAGCGAGGAGAGTGGAGGTGGGTGGACAAGAAAGAGGACTGTTTTTTTTTTAATTTCTTGTGGGGATTCATAACGGTATAGAATATTATTTAGTATTATGTAACGTAGAATATAAAATATGATATTATTTACATTTACATTTTACATTTACAGGATTTGGCAGACGCCCTTAGCCAGAGCGACTTACATAAGTGCTTTGAGACTCTGCAAAGAATTTCCGATGCTAGCTCAATAAGGACCCAAGCTATGAATATTATCTCTGAGAACTCCGTTGAGTATGCAGAATTTTTTTTTATTTTTTTTTTTAAACACACACCAGAAAAAGAGTCGAGTAAGAATATAGAAGTTCTACGTCAGGTATTTCTGAAAAAGAAAAGTTTTGAGTCGTCGCTTGAAGACAGTCAAGGATTCAGCTGTTCGGACATCTAGGGGGAGTTCATTCCACCAATTAGGTGCCAACACAGAGAAGAGCCGAGATGCGTGTCTTACTTGTGTCTTGAGGGGAGGTGGGACCAGTCGAGCAGTGCTGGAGGATCGGAGAGATCGTGGTGCAGAGCGGGGTGTGATGAGGTCCTTTAGGTAGGATGGTGCCAGAGAATTTTTGGCTTTGTATGCGAGCATCAGTGTTTTGAATCTGATGCGTGCAGCTACAGGAAGCCAGTGGAGGGAGCGCAGCAAAGGAGTGGTGTGGGAGAACTTGGGAAGGTTGAAAACAAGACGAGCAGCTGCATTCTGAATCAGTTGGAGCGGACGGATGGCGCTCAGTGGTAAACCCGCTAGAAGCGAGTTACAGTAGTCAAGGCGTGAGATGATGAGGGACTGGACGAGTATCTGGGTAGCCTGAGTGGAAAGAAATGGATGTATCCTCCTGATGTTAAAGAGGAGAAACCGACAAGAGCGAGAAAGACTGGCGATATGTGAGGAAAATGACAACCGATCATCTATGGTAACTCCAAGGTTTCTAGCAGAAACCGAAGGACGGATCAGGGAGTTTTCGAAAGAGATCGCAAGGTCCTGGAGGGGGGATGAGTCAGCCGGGATGTAAAGCAGCTCAGTTTTACTAGTGTTGAGTTTTAGCTGGTGAGTGGTCATCCAAGATGAGATGCTGCTGATAGGTCAAGAAGGATGAGGACAGATGAGTTTGGCTGATCTGGCAGCATGTAGCTTCTCAGTGACTGCTAAGAGGGCAGTCTCTGTAGAGTGAGCTTCTTTAAAGCCAGACTGATTGAAGCAATATTATTATCATATGATATTATTAAAAAGTATGCCAGATATCCATCATGTAATTAGTACAATGTAAACATTATAATGTAATAAACACCATGTAATCAATTGAGTAGTTACTTTATGTTAGCCCTGAATCTATGAATATCCAATTTTATTCGCGTATACTTTATCACTATGTTAAAGGACTAATATATTATAAACTTTCTAGTTAGACAATGTGCAACAGGCTGAAGCTGCCAAGGTTACTGCTGAAGGAAGGGATTCACCTGAGTTCACCAGAAGTTCACGGCTGAGCATTTTTAAAAAACCAAGTGGAGCTGCTCGCGCCACCATTATGTTCGGCCGAGAGACCAAACGGTAAAAGAAATGATGGAGAAACGTATCATCCAGGGGTGTGGATTAAGGGAAAAAACTATGATTGTGAATGGCTGAATGAATGATGATGCTTAAGTGACGAGATATTGTTAAATGATAAGAACTTGTATAAAAATTGCTGTAAAACAGTATGGGACACAATTTAAGTGTTCGGCCTTGGTTGTAACTTCATTGTTGCAATAAAGACTTGGATCTACACAAGCAGCTTCTGACTTCTGATTTAGCGGGGAAGGGAAAACCACAAGAACGGGGCTTTTGGGGAGGAGTGAATATCGCTGGAAGGAGACGCTCAACGAGTCGACAGGACTGTGAGTGAGCGGTTGGATTGATTATTTTTTTTTATTATTACATTTTTTTTTGGTCTTCCTCGCTTTCGGACTAAAATGAGCTTCAAAACGCACCAACGCAACAGCAGCTGCCTAGACTGTTAATCGGTTTAGCACATACGAAGCGATCGGCTTCGTCAACTTTCAGTTGTGTTGGAGAAAGCGTCAGGCTTTCCACCCCAACTCTGCACACAGGACCAAACTACAGCATATGTTGGAGAAAGTGTCAGGCTTTCCACCCCAACTCTGCACACACTTTTAATTACGAGACAACACACTTA
The DNA here is from genome assembly GCF_023856365.1 of Brienomyrus brachyistius. NCBI lineage: Eukaryota > Metazoa > Chordata > Actinopteri > Osteoglossiformes > Mormyridae > Brienomyrus > Brienomyrus brachyistius. The sequence goes on from NW_026042344.1 coordinate 453,462, forward strand.
AAGTTTTACTTGCGCAAGGGTACCCACACTCTCAGCAGAACGTGCTACAAAGGGTGGTTCCCCTTGGCTCCTTTATTTATAGTCAGTGGGAGGCGCAGGGGTCTCGTAAAATAGGGAGGTGAGAGCAAGAAGAGAAAGTTCTGGTTTTGAATCTAAAGTTTGAGGCTAGAGGAAAACAAAATAATGTATATACATATTTACACTCATTGCTGATTATACAGAAATGATAACAAATGATTAATAACTGTTTCTTCAACCTAACAAGTTGTGTTTTATAATTTCTATTTCACTTATCTTCTGTTGGTGTAATAAATGATGCAGTAACAGAAAGCTGGGCTTTATGTTTGATTTTGGCCAGTCTCATTGTAAATGGAGAAAAAATAGTAAGTCGTTTACGGGTGTATTTTATTTTTTTGTGATGTGGTAAACCCTAGATCAAGCAAGTCAAGTTATTTAAATGTTCGCTCTTTCTTAGCCCTCGCTGGTGCTACTCCCAGGCCATTGGATGAGTACGGGGGACATGAGAGGGCTACACTAATATTGTGTTTCTCTCCAAAAGCACCTGCTGAAGTAAGAATTGTGCTTTTGGGAAAAAGAGGATCTGGGAAGAGCAGCACAAGAAATGTTATCCTGGGGGAAGAGAAAGAGTCAGTGAGGATGATACTGAAGTGGTTTGGGGAGGAAGCCCTGAAACACACAGGTGTCCTCTTCAGACATGCTGATGAGCTTAAAGAAAATGAAACCATTGAAAAATATGTAAAGAACAAGGATCTGAAAGAACTTCTTGATAAGTGTGGAGGCCGAATCCATGTCATTCACTCTAAGCACTGGAACAGAAAAGATAAAAATGTTCAGTCTGCAGATTTCGTGGAACAACTACAGCAAGTGATGATAGAGAAGAGAGAAGCTGGGGAATCATAGGCTGTTCAGACACTGGAGGAAATGAAGAACTGGTGTTATGAACTGTGGGTAGCGACGGGCAGACAGGCGGGCAGGAAGCAGGCAAGGATGAGGCAGGCAGGCAGGCAGAACACGGGGAAGACCGGGGATTTATTAAAGGGAAGACGGCTACAGGAATAACAGTACATCACAACGTTACTAACATCAATGACGGACCACAAGCAGGGCAAGACGTGGACTGATATAGACAAGACAGGGAGAAACAACAGAATACAGCTGGGCATGGTTAGGGAAGCACACATCAGGGGGGCGTGGCACACACGAGGATCGTACGAGCCAGGCATGACAACTGGCTGTTACAACAAAGATCATCAACACCTGATCAGGAAGCAGGCCAAGGGTCAGGAAGACCTTCAAGCTTTGATGGAAACCTGGATGAATCCGAGTACAGGAGTAACAGCCTTCAGATTAAACAGCTGCTGACAGCTATGGAGAACATGGTGACAAATAATGGCAGCAGTCATTACACAAATAATCACTCCAGGTAATAGCAGACACATGGAGGTGAAAAAAACAAAAGAAGATATGGAGGAGAGAAAACAGGGGAGTCTGAAATCAGAAGATGAACAAGAGAGAGAGTAAGCTGGGATATTCAGGGCAGCAGGAGCAGCAGCTGCAGAAGCTGAGGCAGTTGGGGCATTAGATGCAGGAGCAGTAGTAGGAATAGTGGGTGTAACTGCAGCAGAAGCCTTAGGAGAGGGGGGGTTGAAGGAGCTACAGCTGCAGCCAGAGCAGACAGTGTAGGAGAGACTGCAAAAAATGCAGCTGAAGCTATGGCAGAGATAGGAGGAAAAACTGCAAAAGAAACCTGGGAATTGGGGAAGACACTGACAAAAGCAAAGGAAACACCTTATAAAAAACTGTAGTAGATCAAATGCAAGGAAGCAGCCGCTTCAGTGATAGATGCAAGTAAATAGCTGCTACATTAATTATATGCAAGAAAAGAGCTGCTTCAGGCAGGCAGGCAGGACTATCTACTGTGACGGAAGTGCGGGGAGCCACACAAAAGCTAGTGAGACCTGGAGAATAAGCTCACACACAGCTTCAGCAGAGACTCTGCTAAACCGGGATGACTCTGCCCAGCATGAATGCGGTCAACTGTGATAAAATGCTGTACGTGAATAGGGGGGGTTTAACCGTCGTCCTACCCACATATTTTACATTGAGCTATTAGTTTAGTTCTCCCCAAGCGAGCTTGATGGGCCAAATGGCCTCCTCTCGTTTGTATAGTTCTTGTGTTCTTATGTTCTTATACATGGGCTACCGACTGGGGGCATCAAGAAAAATTTACTGTAAGAAGCAATGATAATAGCAAAATAATAATGGTAAAACATTTCTTCTCAAAATATTACTAGTTATGTAATTAATGTCATCTGAAGATGAATGTCACTAATATTATTACAATTAATTCGCATATTTTGTAAATTATACTTCAACACAACATGCAGCTTGGCACGCCCAGCTCGTACGATCCTCGTGTGTGCCACGCCCCCGATTATCCACGTGTGCTTCCCCGATCGTACCCAGCTGTGTCCGATTATTTTCGCCCAGTTCTGTCTATTTCAGTCCTTGTCTTGCCTTCGTTCCTTGTCCGTCATTGATGTTAAGTCGATGTTCGTGCTTTTGTCTCGCCCTGCCCTGCCCGTCCTGAATAAATCCCCGTTCTCCCCGAATTCCGCCTGCCTGCCTGCCTGCCTGCTCCTTCCTCGGTCGCCTGCCTGTGCGATCAAACTGTTGAAGAGGCCTGGGAATTTTTTAAAAGCACATTATTGCAAGTGCAAGAGGACTTCATACCTGTTTCCAGCAGGAATAAATCTAGGAAATTGCAACCTAGGTGGTTTACTAGGGAAATAAAGCATAAAGTAAGGAGGAAAAGGGCTTTGTTCCAGCAATGGAAAATAACTGATGATGACAGAATAAAGCAGGAATATCTAAGTCTACAGGCTGAGTTAAAAAATATTAGACGAGCTAAAAGAAATGTCGAAAGGATGATTGCATTGGAAGCTAAGGATGACGTTAAAAGTTTCTTCCAGAACTCTAAAAGAGCTCTAAAACCTGAAATTACTAATCTGCAGGATAGTAAGGGTCTTAAAATAGTAAACAACATTGATATAGTAAATGAGTTCAATGATAGTTTTGCATGGGTATTCACTGTTGAGGACATTAGTAACTTCCATTCATCCATCCATCCATCACCTCCCGCTTAATCCGGAGTCGGGTCTTACCAGTTCTTATTACTGATCCAGCATCGTCTATAACTAATATATATATAACTGAAGCTGATGTTTTGCAAAGCCTAGCTAAGCTCAAAATAAATAAATCACAGGGCCCTGGTGGCATCTTACCTATAGTGTTAAAAGAGATGAGGGATATTATTTGCCGACCCTTAACTTTACTGTTTCAAAAATCCTTATCTGAAGGTGTGGTACCTTCTGATTGGAAGCACGCCTTCATAACGCCCATTTTCAAAAAAGGGGATAGAAGTAATTTGTAAAACTATAGGCCAATCAGTCTAACTTGTATAACTGGTAAAGTTATGGAGGCTATAATCAAAGAGAAAATGGTAGATTACCTGGACTCCAATAACATTTTGCGGGATAGCCAGCATGGATTTAGGAGAGGTAGATCCTGTTTAACGAATCTGTTGGAGTTTTTTGAGGAAGCTACTCAGGAAATTGATGATAAGAAGGCCTATGATGTCATCTACTTAGATTTCCAAAAGGCTTTTGATGTTGTCCCCCACAAGAGGCTCCTACTTAAACTCAAAGCGACAGGTATTTTAGGTACCGTAGCGACCTGGATTGATAACTGGTTAACAGATAGGAAACAGCGAGTAGTTAGAGGCACAATGTCACAGTGGGCCTGCGTCCATAGTGGGGTACCGCAGGGTTCGATTTTAGGACCACTATTGTTTCTAATTTAAATAAATGATATATTTATCATGGGGCATGGCACACATGAGGAGCCCACGAGCAGGGCATGACAGAATCCCCCCCCCCCCCCCCCAAAGGCGCACTTCTCCGGGCGCGCCTGGGAGGAGGCGAACAGATGGGACACGGGAACCTGGACCTGGAACAAAAGAACAGGACAATTAACGGGATACCGGGAACAAAACAGAGATGCAAAACATGGCAAGGGACAGGACATAAGACAGGACTGGGAAAGCCGAGAGACAGACCAGATAGGGCGAAACAGAGGGAACAGGCGGGACAAGAGGAGCGGGAGCGACTGGAGGGAACGTAGGGAAACCAGGAACAGAGCGGGGCAGAACAGAGGGACCAGGAACAGAGGACACCGGGACATAAACGGGAGCGTAGGGAGATAAGGCGGGGGAACTACGGGGAGTCTGAGGGAGCCCTAGCGGGTAACAGGAGGTAGCCAGAGGGGCCGCAGGAATCCGGGAGGCTGGAGTCGGAGGGGACCTCGGAGCGGCCGAGGAGACAGGGCGAGGGACTGACAAAGGGGACGAGAAGGGAGTCGGAGGGGACACCAGGGAAGGGGACGAGGGAGTCGAAGGGGACTCTGGCGAGGGCAAGGAGGGGGGGGAGCCATCGCAGGCGGCGACGTCTTCCGACGCGCCAGAGTGGGTGGACCCGCAGGCGACCAAGGAGCCTCCTCCGGGGGACCTGCAGGCGACCGCCGAGGAGCTGGCGGAAGGGGCGAGGCAGGGGGACGAGGTAGAGGAGGGGGACCCGTAGGCGACTGTTGACCAGGGGGCCCAGGACATGTAGGCGCCGACCGCGCCATAGCGTCGGCGAGGGAAGATGAACCAGGGGGCAGGGCGGGAGGGACCCCCGTCCCATGTCTGTGTCCCCTCCCCTTCGGGGTCGACAGGGTGAGGGCGAAGGAGTTCTCGGAGGGATCCCCGAGGGGTGCCCTTCTAGCTCCTCTACCTCCGAAGAGGGAGGAGCTGCGATGGAGTCCTTTGGGACCTCCTCAGGGGCACAGACAGACAGGTCGGGAGTAGGGTCAGGAACTAAAGTCACAGGGTCCACCGGGACTTGAGGTGGCGGAAGCGCCTCGGGTGTGGGCACGGGGACCACAGGCAGAAGCAGTGTCTCAGGCGTCGGGTCAACAGGCAGAGGGCACGCCTGCTCGGGCGTGGGCGGCTGCACGGGAACAGGGTCCGCCGGCAGGGGCGGCTGTTCCGGCAGCGCAGGCAGCTGCGGCGGCTGCACGGGAGCAGGGTCCACCGGCAGGGGCGGCTGTTCCGGCAGCGGTGGCGGCTGCGGAGGCAGCTGTTCTGGCTCGGGAACAGAATACCTCTGGAGCTGGAGTAGCTCCTTGAGGTCCTCGGCCAATACGTCGAGGTCCTCTCAATTGGAGGTGGGAGCGAATGCGTCGAAGTTTTGCTTCAGACGCGCGATAAGCTCCTCCACCCTTTTGTCCACTGGGATTGACCCACCATCCAACACCCTCCAGAACAGTAGTGGTCGGCCAGGGCAGCCTTCCTCTCTGGGAGAGGCGAGGGAAACGCCTCCGGGGTGGCTGCTGCAGGAGCCGGGACTGATACGTCCTGCGAGCGCGAGCGCGGCGTGGCCCGTTTTGGGAAGTGGGGCACACGCGGGATAGCGTCTCTCACGGCTCTTGCTCCTCTCCAGTCATCCAGCCCCTTGGGCTGAATTGGGTACCGCTCGAGGGGCGGTCGTAGCTCCTTTAGGACCGGCTCCGGGTCCAGAAGGAGGACGGGTTCCTCCTCTTCGTCCTCACCAGGGAGCCAAATCCCAGCGAGCGTACAGGCTCCAATGCGGATCGGCTCCTCTGAGATCCTCCTCCTCCTTCCTCTTCTTCTTAGGGTCGGTTATTCTGTCATGATCAGGGTGCAGCTTACTGGCGATCATGAGGGCAGATGGGCAAGTAGCAGGCAAGACAGGCGGAGATCGAGGTAAATAGCAAGTATAATGGTGGAAACGGGACCGGGGAACATGCAACCAACGGGAATCTAACAACAAGCAACAGATTCACAACAGGGGAAGCCCCAATGACTGACAAGGGATACAGGCAAGACTCGGACTTAAATGGACGGGACTAATCAAAGTAATGGGACACAGGTGGAGACGATCCGGGAAGCACGCGTGGGAATTCAGGGGGCGTGGCACACATGAGGAGCCAACGACAGGAAATGACAACTACAACAAGTAATTTGAGAATATAGTAATTCAATACATTAATTATTTTTCATTACTCAATGGCCCATAAACATGCAGTCATCTAGCTGATTTGAACCAGCCACCTGGTTCATATAGTTTCCACCATTAAACCCGCTATTTACCCCGATCTCGGCCTGTCTTGCCTGCTACTTGCCCGTCTGCCCGCACGATCGCCAGTAAGCTCCACCCTGATCGTGACAGTAGTTCTGTGAACAACACCATTTATTAAACAAACAATTCTGCATTGGCAGAATGAAGAATAAAAAATAAAAATAGATAATTATTTAAGAAATATTCCTTGGAACAATAAACTGTGGAAAACTGTAAATTTACAATATTTTCCTTGAGACTTGAAAGAAGAGTCCTTAACGGAAAATGTGCCGGTAATTTTCTGCGAGTACATTTTCTGTCTTTTGACGGATTTTTTTTATAGTGTGAGGATGAAGACTATCGCTGCTGAACTTAAAAATACTGTAGCGCGGAGGTACCGGCTGGTAGTGTGGCATGCTGGACTGATGCCAACTTAAATAGTTCTCAGATAATGGCTTGTGTTGTTAGAAATGTGCTGTGTTATGTATAGTGGTTAAAGTTTTTTGTTGTATGTGTTTGTGTGTATGTGTGTGGCACTTATAACACCAACATTGACAGCCATTAACTCATAGCTGGTAGTAAACCCAAAATTACTCTTTCTGCATTAAAATAAGGTAAAATTATGATTTTGATATTTTATTTTTTACTTATCCGTTCCTTCCTTCCATTCCTTTGTCTCTGCTTATTGATGTTTAGGAGAGTGCCAAATATAAATTAACGGTGTAAAGTCAGAAAAACAGACACAACACTAAAGAGATCACAAAGACACAGTTTGAATAGTAAGTACATGTTTTATTTGTAACCCCCCTAAAATTGCCAGCCAAAGGTTTAATTAGGTTCTGGAGGACTTATTCCCTCATTCTCCGGTGCTTAGGAGTGTGGCAGTTTAGCAGTGCTCTTAAATAAAAAAGGGGAATGGGCCGGGATAGTTGAGCTTTTGTTAAGTTAAAAGTAATTTGGAAAGAAAAAAGAAATTAGTTACCCTTAGTTTTTGGGTTCTGTCCAAGGTTTTTAGTTTCCCTTGAAAAAAAATTTCGGTGAGTGTTACGGGAAAATGTTAATTGTGCTATGGTGGGATATAAAAAGTAAAGGAAAAAAAAACAACCAGGAATTTAAATACATAGTCTCAATGGGCAGATGAAGCATTAAACTTTGGATGTTATAATGTGTCATCGATATGTACATGTTGCTGCAATGCGAGTTCGTTATGTGTAAATGGGGAAAAGGAATATGTTTTATTTTTCTACTGCGCCATATTCTCTTCCCATATTTTTCTTTTGTTCGCAGCCCAGGTTAAGGCTGTGTGATAGTGTGTGAAGCCCTGAAACTAAATTATATCGAGGATATTGTCGTTATGACATAATTGATAAAACAATATATATGGTTTAATGATTATGCAATCTGCGACGTGCAGGTTGGTTTTTTATGATTGCTGAAATCCTGTTCAACATCGGTGGACATTTACTCAGAGAGGAATACGGTCACACGTACCCTGCCAGGATCTGCACCGGAGCCGAGCGCCCTCTGTTGGATTTCAGGGCCCGTATTCACAAAGCTTCTTAGAATGCTCTCAGAGAGCTCCTATCTTAGCCTAAAAAGTCCTAGCTGGGAGTTTTACACTAAAAGTGATTTAGAAAACTTCTTAGAGCAACTCTGAGTAAGGAAAGTACAAAAACCTTTATCTTAGTGAGGAGGTGTGGTCGACTCCGTTGCTAGGGATGATGCAGCAATTCAAGGACTGTGATTGGTTGATAACAAAAAAAATCTGTAAAGGTCTTAAAATGGACTTTTGGTAAAAATAGAATATATGATAATAGAATAGATAGTGAAATCATAATGTTTGTATATAAAGAAATTGTATAATCATGACTACAGGATACTTTATGCAAAGTTTCTGTTATAGGCAAAATATATTAAAGGTAATTAAAATAGCCAAATGTTGAAAATGTGTCTACTTTTAAAGCAACCAATTTCCACGCAGCAGTTGCTATAATTACGTTCTTACATTTATTTTCCATACTGATTTTATTACTTGTAATCCATTTCAGATTGATTGGAGCAAAATGGCTCAGCTTTTACCAATGTACATGATTGCAGGCCAGTCTATTCAAGATGCACTTTTTGATGGTATGTAGCCAACAATCCAAGAGAGATGGAAGGAAGTAAAAGACCACAAAAACCAAATTGGACAGAAGAGCAGTGTTTACTTTTAGCTCAGTTAGTTGAAGAAAAAAAAGCAATTTTGGGAGAAAATATCCCAGCAGATAAACTCCTCTTTCCCTCTGGTTGTGCGCACCAGTGAGGAATGTGAAAAGCGGTGGTATGTGTTGCAGTCTCAAGCCAGGAGGGAGATTGCAGCACACAAACGGGATTCTTCAAGCACAGGTGAGTGATTATTGCAGTTTGTTACTATATCTGGCTTGATTGAATATGCCTACAGGACTGTACACCTAAGCTACTGTGTTTTTAGGTGGAGGACCACCCGCTAAACAACAGAGAGGGATGGAATGCCGGTTCCATCAAATTGACAGGTCGGGTCAAAAGGTCACTTGTGGGCGGGGCTTGTGTAGGCGGGGTTGTGGTGGTACGATGTGACGTCACGGGAGTTGGATTTATTTATTATTTATTTCATTATTTATTTATTATTATTTATTTATTAAATTATTTATTATTTATTTTTAATTATTATTTTAAATTAAATTATTATTTATTATTATTATAAATTATTTTAAATGATTTATTTAATTATTATTTTATTTTTAAATTATATTGAGGAGAGTGCTATATTGAAGAGAGTGCTTATGAGTGTGTGTGTGTTATTTTAATAAGTTATTATTTTGTTGGGCACAGCCGGGGCTGAGCGGGGGTGGGTTACCTGATGGAGCGTGAGCGTACAGCGTGTCTGGTGTTACGGTACCGCGGTAAGGTCCCGGGCTTTGGAGAATCAGCAAAGGCCTTAGAACCCTGTGTCTGGTGCGGTACTGTGCTAAGGTCCCCGCGGGCTCGGATAATCCTCGGAGAGAGCGATGCCGGAGAGCTGAGAGCCGTGCCGCGGCGCGAGTCTGATGCCGGAGAGCTGAGAGCCGTGCCGCTGCGCGAGTCTGTGACAAACTCTGAGAGACTGAGACTCTGGGAGAAAATTATAAAGTTGGAGCAAAGAATGAGAGGAGGAGGTGGAGGGTCTGTCGTCCAATAAAAACGCTTGGCGGTAGTTTTGACAATGTATGCGTGTTTCTTCCTCACGCAGGCGTTTGTATTACATCAGCGTATGGTGCCACACTTTTGAAGGCCGTCTCTAACGACTTGGGCCATACATCAAGTTGGACACCTTGTCTCCCAGTAAATCCTGTTTTTCATACATGACAGTACAGATATGGGTTAACAGAGAAACGATATGACTGCACCTGGTTGATATTGCGGCGAGCGGGGGGGCCTATTCCTCCTAGGGCAGAGGCACAAGTATCTTCGAGGTCTTACCCTTCCTGCCAGCCAAAGAGGTTCATCCAGGCCTTACCCGGTGAGTATATTATTTCTTTTATTCGCGTGATAAAAATGCTAATTAATTAAATTAAATTAAATTAAATTAAAAATAACATTCTAATAATAGGTATTCTCTGTTTTTTCTATGTACAAGAGAGAGACTGCGCTGACCGGTCAAGAGAAAATCTACAAGAGACCTGAATCAGCAGTGTTATAAAGCACATAGCCAACGCTAATTAATAAAGAATTTAAGCATAATAGCCCAGACGTACCATGGCCTATAGCTGGTAGAAATGGAGCTATCCTACGGCCTACAAGATAAAAGCATATGGCACCAAATTGGAATCAGTAGTCTTTAAAAGAATAAATGGACTAGCAACTGTCTCTGGGGGAGCAGCCCCGGTTAGGTACTATTAAGCAGCATTTAGTGACATGCATCAAAACACATTTTTTAAAACTTTGACAGAATAAAGTCTTAGTTATTTTAATAAATACGTTTTTCAGTAAATGTTTATTCACGCGCATGCGGACAAACACACACCCCGGAGGTCAAACTAAAAAAAAGTTGATACAAACTACAGTTGTATCGGACACGCACACAAAAACACAAAAGAGTTTGCTCAATCAAAAAACACCAAACATATATAGTTCACGGTTTTTATTGAAATGTATAAGGATTGTTTTGATTTAAATTAATATGAGTGGAATATAAGTCATTTAGGCAACAGGATTTGAGGAAGAACCTAAATAGCAGCTAGAAATGACCGACCAGGCAGGCAGAAGTCTGCTTTTCTTATCTCACAAGTCATGGAAGGGTGGGAGGGGGGCCACATAAGTGTGGGGTAGGAACTGTGGAATCAGGCAGGGGTGTAAGAATTTAGGATATAGTCTTGTTATTTTAAAGAAGGTGTACATGATTATTTAATTATATTTAAAGAAGGTGTACATGATTATTTAATTATATTTAAAGAAGGTGTACATGATTATTTAATTATATTTAATAGGAACCAGTAAGCTGCATTTAGCACCATGCTGCAAATACACATTAAAAACTTTAAAGAATAAGGTCTTAGTTATTTTAATAAAGACATCCTACAAGGTGCCCACGGCCCCAGCTTATAAAATCTACAAGCTTGATCTGAGATGCTTGCTGGAGTACAATGCTAAGTTGACAACGGTAACGGAGCTGCAGACTGTTTGATAGTTAATGAAACATAGTTCAAATTCAACAGTGTCAGCAGTCATCCACTATGCAGGGAGACTACAGATTCACTATAACGACCCCATTTATCTGCTAGAATTATTTAAAAATTGTTTTTGACAGAATAAAGCCTTAGTTATTTTAATAAATATGTTTTTTCAGTAAATGTATATTCATGCTCATGTGCACAAACACACACACACACACACACGCACACCGGTGGTCAGGGGCTATAGAGTTTAACTTTAGGTCTGTGAAAGTATAGGACCGCCATGTGTATACAGACCCCAAAACATACTAACTTAGTCGTTCATGAGTCTTATTGTGAAAAACCACACAAAATAGACTTGTAAATTTTAAAGAAAACAACATTAACAGCTTTTGTTAATGTTTAAATGTATAAAAACTTTAGATGTGTTTGTTAAACAGTCAAACAAAAATGTGTTATTTTAAAGTAGTATAAAATATAACCTTAACTTTGGACGCAAGATGAACAACCTACACAGACACAAACACAGACAGACACACACACACACACACACAGCAAAACTCCAAGCATGCGCACAAGCGCACAACCAAAGGTTGGGAAGTGTGCTTTCCTTATCTCACAAGTCATGGAAGGGTGGGAGGGGGGCCATATAAGTGAGGGGTAGGAACTGTGGAATCAGGCAAGGTGTAAGAATTTAGGATATAGTCTTGTTATTTTAAAGAAGGTGTACATGATTATTTAATTACATTTAATAGCAACCAGTAAGCTGCATTTACACATTAAATGCAAATACACTTTAAAACTTTAAAGAATGGTAATATAACTTGACCATAGTTTTTAGTTACACAAATATTTTAAGACGTAACATGAACGTTTTTCAAAGTAAGATGTACAAATGTTTTAAAATGTGACATGAAAGTTTTTCAAAGTAAGATGTACAAGTATTTTAAAATGTAACATGAAAGTTTTTCAAAGTAAGATGTACAAATGTTTTAAAATGTAACATTAAAGTTTTTCAAAGTAAGATGTACAACTGTTTTAAGACGTAACATAAAAGTTTTTCAAAGTAAGATGTACAGATGTTTTAAGATGTAAGATGTTTTGGTGTTTTACAAAAACATTTTGTTATATGTTTGCAGCCCAAACGTATTTTTAAAATGTACAAAGTTTTATGCATTCATTTTGTGAATTAGTTTTGAAATCTAATATGAACATGGCTTTTATTTTACAAAAGCAAAGTTGTAAAAAGTTTGTAGGGATTTTATCAAAGGAGATTTTGTTAATGTAATATGAAGTTTTTTTTATTTTCAAAGTTGCACAAGTGTTTTAAAATGTATCATGTATACGTGTGTTTTATTTTTCAAGCTTGTGTACATTTATCAAATGAGTTTTTAAAATGTACCATGACCGGGTGTTTTATTATTCAAAATAAAAGTTGTGCATATGTTTTGTTATATGTATGTAGCACGGTTGTGTTTTTAAAATGTACTAATTTTGTGGGTGGTGGGAATAAACCGTATTTAAAGGGGTACCTCTCATGGAATCTACCAATCTTTAACAGCTGATGAACCCTGAGCCACACGGGGACTGGGAGTTTTAACCGTGAGACTCGACACCTAGGCATTAGATCCTTATGTCAGCAATGCTCCCCATGCATGTACCCAGTGTAGGGTCAGGTCCAGAGAAAGCTGTAACTACGAGTGCAGCTGATTAATAGCATTTAATTTATAACAGTAGGAGCTAGTAAACTACATTTAGCAGTCGCATTAAAACACGTTAAAGACTTTAAAGAATAAAGGCTTAGTTATTTTTTAATAAAGATGGCTTTTCAGTAAATGTTGACTTCCCTACAAGGTGACCCCCAAGGCCTATGCTTATAGCATCCGGGTGCCTGATTTGAGATGCTTACTGAGGATGCCATGTTAACACCGGTAACTGAGCTGCACCATCTGTCACACTTAATGAAACTTAGTCCTAATTCAACAGAACCAGTCGTCATCCACTTTGCAGTGAGATTTCTGAGCGAAAAGTGAGCGAAGTTTCATTTTCTTACTTTACCACCTATCGGTTAGTAAGGGAAATGGAGGCGGTAATATGTCGGACACGTCAATGGCACTGAGCGCGAGGGAGTGTGCGGTGTGGCGCGAGCTGCTAGCTGATGTAACGCTGCGAACAGTGGGGCTCTGACGTTTTTAAGATGCGGCTAACTATCCCCGAGACACTTTAGCCAGGTTCGTGTACATTTGCTCTTAATGCTGCTGTCAACGCCAGGAGGGAGCTGGCTAGCAATAACATCTTTAGCTGGTCTTAAAGCTTGCTGTATTTTTCATTCAGTAAATACACGGTTTAGAAGAAAACCTAATCGACATTTAAATAAATAAAAAATAAACGTACAAAACTATTGAAATCCACAAGAAGCATGTGCATATTTTTCTGGTTTGCATGTTATGTGTGGTTGTCTAAGCACCGTCGGCCTAGTGTTTGATAGGTGATGGAGAAGCATACGGTCGTAAACTGCATGCGCTTATGCCAACAGGTGTTTAACATACAAACATAGACGCTTTTCTTTAACGTAAAACATTTAAAGGCTCATTCTGTTTTGTCGACATTCTTTAATTTTATTCAAGTAGCCTCTAATCACCTTACACTTGTTCTATTTTACTGTAGAGTATTTTAAAACAATGTCACTGAAATGTCATCACATGTCAAAGCTAACAAGGTAACATGATTGTATCAGCGGAACAAAAAGCCGTCGCCTGGATATGTACAGACAGATCATGTATTGCTCAGCAAATCGACAGCATTTTGAAATCTATTTGTATCTATACAAATATATTGGGAATGAAGCGTCGCGTTTTAAGAGGCAGACATTGAGGCCGAATTTAAGTTGGTCACAAATGTATTTTTCTTCTGCAGCTAGAAGCGTCGTCTGAGCCTGATTTTAACTGGCATGTCGGTGTGGGATTCTTATAGTAGAAGTTATGTGAATTGCGGTACTCTGAAATTAAGTGATATGTGTATTAGAATCGTGAAGTGTCATCTTCCTTTTGTTTTAGCTTCCCCCTAGGCATTTTTATGAACTGTATTGCAATATCAGACAGTGTGTCATGAATTTCTGAAGGCATGTTATATATGACCGTTCCTTGGATACGTCTCTTGTACAGTAGTTGCAGTTTGTCAGGACAAGACTGTTTGCCTAATGTGACATGGTGAACAAGTCCTGTGATTAAAGCATGTCTGCTGCTTAAAACATTGTGTTGTATGATGAAGGTTTCTTGCCGGTACATGTTGAATTACATTAGAATATTCAAGTATTATTTTTTAAATCATTTAATGAAATAGGTATTTATCTCATTATTGATGATGCCTGTGGTCCACCTGTATGACAAGTAACCTGTCCCGGACAGAGGTTTCTTCAAGGCCTGTTGTAGGAACCCCATGGTGTAGCATTATGAGAAAGTATACAGGGAGTAGTACAAATGAGCAGTCGCCCTGCCCCTCTTTTACTCATTTTGGATGCTTAAATTACTAAATTGTGTCTTTAATGCTATTCTGTATGATTCTATGGTCTGAGTGAGTCTCCAGTACTACATGAATGGTAAACTTAAAAACTCTACTTCTCTTAGCTTAATAATATTTTCTTTCTTGAGTTGAATTAGTTTGTGTCTAATTTTCATTTTATTGATTTTCTGCACACTTGGATTATTTATTTGCCCCCCTTGTCTTAAAGGCTAGAGGGGGTCTGTGCTTGTGACCTGGCAATTATTTTCGGTGTTTGTCACTAAACTTGCAATATAAAATTTGAAGACAGGTCTGTGACCTGTGCTTGCAACAAAAAACGTCTAAGTGGTAGTAGGCAAAGCACAGCACTGCCTATACTTTCTGAAAAGGCTAATCTTTTATGGCACAGACAGGAGAAGGTGATGATCCACTAGCAGCTCCAAGACGAAAATGGGGTTTATTAAAGAAAAACAGAGCACCCTGGGGTAAAATACTAAACAAAAAGGCCGTGAGGGGTCCGAAACTAGCTGGGAGAAATAAGATTGAACTAAAGAAATCATTAAGTAACACAACTAAGGAACTAGGCTAAACAGAGAGCAGGACTAAAAAACCAAGCACACAGTTCACAACTAACACTGACCACAGACAGACGGACGGACAAACGAATGCATGTGCCACACACACACACACACACACACACACACACACACACACACACACACACACACACACACGCACACCGGTGGTCAGGGGCTTTAGAGTTTAACTTTAGGTCTGTGAAAGTATAGGACCGCCATGTGTATACAGACCCCAAAACATACTAACTTAGTCGTTCATGAGTCTTATTGTGAAAAACCACACAAAATAGACTTGTAAATTTTAAAGAAAACACATTAACAGCTTTTGTTAATGTTTAAATGTATAAAAACTTTAGATGTGTTTGTTAAACAGTCAAACAAAAATGTGTTATTTTAAAGTAGTATAAAATATAACCTTAACTTTGGACACAAGATGAACAACCTACACAGACCTAAAGTTAAACTCTAAAGCATCATCAATAATGAGATAAATACCTATTTCATTAAATGATTTAAAAAATAATACTTGAATATTCTAATGTAATTCAACATGTACCGGCAAGAAACCTTCATCATACAACACAATGTTTTAAGCAGCAGACATGCTTTAATCACAGGACTTGTTCACCATGTCACATTAGGCAAACAGTCTTGTCCTGACAAACTGCAACTACTGTACAAGAGACGTATCCAAGGAACGGTCATATATAACATGCCTTCAGAAATTCATGACACACTGTCTGATATTGCAATACAGTTCATAAAAATGCCTAGGGGGAAGCTAAAACAAAAGGAAGATGACACTTCACGATTCTAATACACATATCACTTAATTTCAGAGTACCGCAATTCACATAACTTCTACTATAAGAATCCCACACCGACATGCCAGTTAAAATCAGGCTCAGACGACGCTTCTAGCTGCAGAAGAAAAATACATTTGTGACCAACTTAAATTCGGCCTCAATGTCTGCCTCTTAAAACGCGACGCTTCATTCCCAATATATTTGTATAGATACAAATAGATTTCAAAATGCTGTCGATTTGCTGAGCAATACATGATCTGTCTGTACATATCCAGGCGACGGCTTTTTGTTCCGCTGATACAATCATGTTACCTTGTTAGCTTTGACATGTGATGACATTTCAGTGACATTGTTTTAAAATACTCTACAGTAAAATAGAACAAGTGTAAGGTGATTAGAGGCTACTTGAATAAAATTAAAGAATGTCGACAAAACAGAATGAGCCTTTAAATGTTTTACGTTAAAGAAAAGCGTCTATGTTTGTATGTTAAACACCTGTTGGCATAAGCGCATGCAGTTTACGACCGTATGCTTCTCCATCACCTATCAAACACTAGGCCGACGGTGCTTAGACAACCACACATAACATGCAAACCAGAAAAATATGCACATGCTTCTTGTGGATTTCAATAGTTTTGTACGTTTATTTTTTATTTATTTAAATGTCGATTAGGTTTTCTTCTAAACCGTGTATTTACTGAATGAAAAATACAGCAAGCTTTAAGACCAGCTAAAGATGTTATTGCTAGCCAGCTCCCTCCTGGCGTTGACAGCAGCATTAAGAGCAAATGTACACGAACCTGGCTAAAGTGTCTCGGGGATAGTTAGCCGCATCTTAAAAACGTCAGAGCCCCACTGTTCGCAGCGTTACATCAGCTAGCAGCTCGCGCCACACCGCACACTCCCTCGCGCTCAGTGCCATTGACGTGTCCGACATATTACCGCCTCCATTTCCCTTACTAACCGATAGGTGGTAAAGTAAGAAAATGAAACTTCGCTCACTTTTCGCTCAGAAATCTCACTGCAAAGTGGATGACGACTGGTTCTGTTGAATTAGGACTAAGTTTCATTAAGTGTGACAGATGGTGCAGCTCAGTTACCGGTGTTAACATGGCATCCTCAGTAAGCATCTCAAATCAGGCACCCGGATGCTATAAGCATAGGCCTTGGGGGTCACCTTGTAGGGAAGTCAACATTTACTGAAAAGCCATCTTTATTAAAAAATAACTAAGCCTTTATTCTTTAAAGTCTTTAACGTGTTTTAATGCGACTGCTAAATGTAGTTTACTAGCTCCTACTGTTATAAATTAAATGCTATTAATCAGCTGCACTCGTAGTTACAGCTTTCTCTGGACCTGACCCTACACTGGGTACATGCATGGGGAGCATTGCTGACATAAGGATCTAATGCCTAGGTGTCGAGTCTCACGGTTAAAACTCCCAGTCCCCGTGTGGCTCAGGGTTCATCAGCTGTTAAAGATTGGTAGATTCCATGAGAGGTACCCCTTTAAATACGGTTTATTCCCACCACCCACAAAATTAGTACATTTTAAAAACACAACCGTGCTACATACATATAACAAAACATATGCACAACTTTTATTTTGAATAATAAAACACCCGGTCATGGTACATTTTAAAAACTCATTTGATAAATGTACACAAGCTTGAAAAATAAAACACACGTATACATGATACATTTTAAAACACTTGTGCAACTTTGAAAATAAAAAAAACTTCATATTACATTAACAAAATCTCCTTTGATAAAATCCCTACAAACTTTTTACAACTTTGCTTTTGTAAAATAAAAGCCATGTTCATATTAGATTTCAAAACTAATTCACAAAATGAATGCATAAAACTTTGTACATTTTAAAAATACGTTTGGGCTGCAAACATATAACAAAATGTTTTTGTAAAACACCAAAACATCTTACATCTTAAAACATCTGTACATCTTACTTTGAAAAACTTTTATGTTACGTCTTAAAACAGTTGTACATCTTACTTTGAAAAACTTTAATGTTACATTTTAAAACATTTGTACATCTTACTTTGAAAAACTTTCATGTTACATTTTAAAATACTTGTACATCTTACTTTGAAAAACTTTCATGTCACATTTTAAAACATTTGTACATCTTACTTTGAAAAACGTTCATGTTACGTCTTAAAATATTTGTGTAACTAAAAACTATGGTCAAGTTATATTACCATTCTTTAAAGTTTTAAAGTGTATTTGCATTTAATGTGTAAATGCAGCTTACTGGTTGCTATTAAATGTAATTAAATAATCATGTACACCTTCTTTAAAATAACAAGACTATATCCTAAATTCTTACACCTTGCCTGATTCCACAGTTCCTACCCCTCACTTATATGGCCCCCCTCCCACCCTTCCATGACTTGTGAGATAAGGAAAGCACACTTCCCAACCTTTGGTTGTGCGCTTGTGCGCATGCTTGGGGTTTTGCTGTGTGTGTGTGTGTGTGTGTCTGTCTGTGTTTGTGTCTGTGTAGGTTGTTCATCTTGCGTCCAAAGTTAAGGTTATATTTTATACTACTTTAAAATAACACATTTTTGTTTGACTGTTTAACAAACACATCTAAAGTTTTTATACATTTAAACATTAACAAAAGCTGTTAATGTTGTTTTCTTTAAAATTTACAAGTCTATTTTGTGTGGTTTTTCACAATAAGACTCATGAACGACTAAGTTAGTATGTTTTGGGGTCTGTATACACATGGCGGTCCTATACTTTCACAGACCTAAAGTTAAACTCTATAGCCCCTGACCACCGGTGTGCGTGTGTGTGTGTGTGTGTGTTTGTGCACATGAGCATGAATATACATTTACTGAAAAAACATATTTATTAAAATAACTAAGGCTTTATTCTGTCAAAAACAATTTTTAAATAATTCTAGCAGATAAATGGGGTCGTTATAGTGAATCTGTAGTCTCCCTGCATAGTGGATGACTGCTGACACTGTTGAATTTGAACTATGTTTCATTAACTATCAAACAGTCTGCAGCTCCGTTACCGTTGTCAACTTAGCATTGTACTCCAGCAAGCATCTCAGATCAAGCTTGTAGATTTTATAAGCTGGGGCCGTGGGCACCTTGTAGGATGTCTTTATTAAAATAACTAAGACCTTATTCTTTAAAGTTTTTAATGTGTATTTGCAGCATGGTGCTAAATGCAGCTTACTGGTTCCTATTAAATATAATTAAATAATCATGTACACCTTCTTTAAATATAATTAAATAATCATGTACACCTTCTTTAAATATAATTAAATAATCATGTACACCTTCTTTAAAATAACAAGACTATATCCTAAATTCTTACACCCCTGCCTGATTCCACAGTTCCTACCCCACACTTATGTGGCCCCCCTCCCACCCTTCCATGACTTGTGAGATAAGAAAAGCAGACTTCTGCCTGCCTGGTCGGTCATTTCTAGCTGCTATTTAGGTTCTTCCTCAAATCCTGTTGCCTAAATGACTTATATTCCACTCATATTAATTTAAATCAAAACAATCCTTATACATTTCAATAAAAACCGTGAACTATATATGTTTGGTGTTTTTTGATTGAGCAAACTCTTTTGTGTTTTTGTGTGCGTGTCCGATACAACTGTAGTTTGTATCAACTTTTTTTTAGTTTGACCTCCGGGGTGTGTGTTTGTCCGCATGCGCGTGAATAAACATTTACTGAAAAACGTATTTATTAAAATAACTAAGACTTTATTCTGTCAAAGTTTTAAAAAATGTGTTTTGATGCATGTCACTAAATGCTGCTTAATAGTACCTAACCGGGGCTGCTCCCCCAGAGACAGTTGCTAGTCCATTTATTCTTTTAAAGACTACTGATTCCAATTTGGTGCCATATGCTTTTATCTTGTAGGCCGTAGGATAGCTCCATTTCTACCAGCTATAGGCCATGGTACGTCTGGGCTATTATGCTTAAATTCTTTATTAATTAGCGTTGGCTATGTGCTTTATAACACTGCTGATTCAGGTCTCTTGTAGATTTTCTCTTGACCGGTCAGCGCAGTCTCTCTCTTGTACATAGAAAAAACAGAGAATACCTATTATTAGAATGTTATTTTTAATTTAATTTAATTTAATTTAATTAATTAGCATTTTTATCACGCGAATAAAAGAAATAATATACTCACCGGGTAAGGCCTGGATGAACCTCTTTGGCTGGCAGGAAGGGTAAGACCTCGAAGATACTTGTGCCTCTGCCCTAGGAGGAATAAGCCCCCCCGCTCGCCGCAATATCAACCAGGTGCAGTCATATCGTTTCTCTGTTAACCCATATCTGTACTGTCATGTATGAAAAACAGGATTTACTGGGAGACAAGGTGTCCAACTTGATGTATGGCCCAAGTCGTTAGAGACGGCCTTCAAAAGTGTGGCACCATACGCTGATGTAATACAAACGCCTGCGTGAGGAAGAAACACGCATACATTGTCAAAACTACCGCCAAGCGTTTTTATTGGACGACAGACCCTCCACCTCCTCCTCTCATTCTTTGCTCCAACTTTATAATTTTCTCCCAGAGTCTCAGTCTCTCAGAGTTTGTCACAGACTCGCGCAGCGGCACGGCTCTCAGCTCTCCGGCATCAGACTCGCGCCGCGGCACGGCTCTCAGCTCTCCGGCATCGCTCTCTCCGAGGATTATCCGAGCCCGCGGGGACCTTAGCGCAGTACCGCACCAGACACAGGGTTCTAAGGCCTTTGCTGATTCTCCAAAGCCCGGGACCTTACCGCGGTACCGTAACACCAGACACGCTGTACGCTCACGCTCCATCAGGTAACCCACCCCCGCTCAGCCCCGGCTGTGCCCAACAAAATAATAACTTATTAAAATAACACACACACACTCATAAGCACTCTCTTCAATATAGCACTCTCCTCAATATAATTTAAAAATAAAATAATAATTAAATAAATCATTTAAAATAATTTATAATAATAATAAATAATAATTTAATTTAAAATAATAATTAAAAATAAATAATAAATAATTTAATAAATAAATAATAATAAATAAATAATGAAATAAATAATAAATAATTAATAAATACAACTCCCGTGACGTCACATCGTACCACCACAACCCCGCCTACACAAGCCCCGCCCACAAGTGACCTTTTGACCCGACCTGTCAATTTGATGGAACCGGCATTCCATCCCTCTCTAACAACTGTCTCAGGTAGCGGAAACTGTATTTAATGTACTTGGACACTCAGAAATATCTGTCACTGGGCTGAAGGAAGGCACAGACAGCTCAATGATCCAGCTAATGGGAATACAACAAAGGTAGGACAAAATTTGTAAGTGTACAATAGGCAAATAAATAGATATTTTTATTTTTTATTTATACTAAAATTTCAATATTTTCTATATTGTACAGAATATTTTTATCCTAGCTAAATGTATTTTCTATTGTATTTCTTTTTATTCATATTTATTTCCTATTAATAAGCTTTTATTTTTAAGGTCACGGGCGGTCGTATAACCATTTCACTGCATATCGTACAGTGTATGACTGTGTATGACTGTGTATGTGACATTTCAAATTCAAGTCAAATTTTATTTGTCAAGAACAAGTGCTGTTTAATATATAGACAATGTGCCATCTTTTGTGCACTCGCATGTGAACAACACACAAAACAATAAACAAAAGAATTGTTTTCTGCATTTTTTGCAGCATGGAACCATCAGAGGAACCGTGACTGTCAACGTCGCAGGTGTGTGACCCTCGGCCAGTGTATCAGATAAGCCAGCCTGCTGCAGTCACCTCAACACCATCCCTGCTGGACAGAAAATTGGAGATCGAAATTGATACTCTCACACAGCACAAAAAAGTTCTCTGTTTACAGGAGGAGTATTATAAGCTAAAAATTGAGCTGCTAAAATGTAAAAAGAATGAAAAATAAAAAGTGTATCATGGTCATGTGGTCTTTATAACAGCATTTGTGTTCAACTATAGTTGTATGGAATATTTGTTCAATGGGCTACAGACAGCAGTTACTGTTACTTACCTAAAATGCAAATTTGTAAATTGAGCTCTGTGACGAAGTCCACTCTGGGACATGTCTCTCCCCTGGGTAAACTGAATGTCTTCATCATATTCATTACAATCACCTTCATCACTGTTACCATGGCTGCTTTCGAGAGGTTCGGGGATTTGTCGTACTTTGCAGATGTTGTGAAGCACTGCACAGGCTGTAATGACTTTGCAGACCTTAGCTGGTGACAGGCGCACTTCTCCATGCAACACATGAAACCTCCTCAGCTGGCCAATACCCCGCTCAACTACTGAACGTGTTTTCTTGTGGGCTCTAAAAGAGAAAATATCAAAAGATATAAGTTAAGGTGGCCTAATGTACTCAACAATAATGTGGATATGTTTGATTAAAGAGCCTTCTCTTGTTTGTGGTATATTCAAGCACATTTGTAACTACACTTTATTTTCATGCACAATGATTCACTGTTAGTATACTGTTTAGTACCTGTTGTAGTTTAGCTGTGGTCCTGGGTCTGGGCGGAGGTACGGTGTGAGGAGCCATGGTTTGCATGGATAGCCACTGTCCCCTAACAAATGACAGTTAACTGGCACATAATGTCCTTCAAAAAGCTGTTTCAGGCCACTCTCGGACAGTATCCTGGCATCATGTGTTGAGCCTGGCCACTTTGCAACAATGTCTAAAATCTTGTAATCTGCACTGAAAACAAGTTGTGTGTTGATGCTGTGGAACCTCTTTCTGTTGACAAAAACATCTTCATTTTCCGATGGTGTGATTATGCAGATGTGTGTCCCATCAATTACACCGACAACACCGGGAAACCCCGCTATGTCCATGAATGCCCTTTTGTGAGCCTGCAGAGTGCGAATGTCCAGTGGAAATGAAATTAACTGTTTCACTATATGAGACTGTGAAAGCGCTTCAATAGTTTGTGTGATCACTCTGCTGATGGAAGGTTGTGACAGACACAAGTCATCACTATTGGACTGTTGCATTTTTCCAGTTGCCAAATACCTCAGTGTTGTAATCACTTTCATTTCTGGCGTTATGGCATTACTACGTTGAGTGGGAGATGTGAGCGCATCTCTAATAAGTTCGACCACAAACATTATCCCATCATGATCCAATCTGTAGCGTTTAATTAACTCATGATAATTCAGTGTTTGGAGAATATTTCTTCTGTCCGCCATTTTGTCCTCTGCTATAGAAACTCTTAAGCCTCTTAAAAGTCCTCCTCTCTACTCTTAACAAATTTTACCTTAGGAGCTGTTTTTAGGGCTAAGATGTTTTGTGAATCATTTTTATCTTTACTAAGATTTAATCCTAAATTTAAGGGGAAATTCTAGGAAAATGCCATAATTCTAAGATTTTTCTTAGAATTTCATCACTAGGAGCAACTTTTAGGCTTAAGAAGCTTTGTGAATACGGGCCCAGATAAGAAAAGAAAAGATACAGAACAGAGGAAAACTTTGTGGACTGACTGGGCTGAAATGACTTTGGTGGTTACGGAAACCCAAACTAGAACGGAAAGGGTTTTAGAATTGATTATATAGAGAAGGAATCAGGCTCAGCCTTAGAGAGGAGATAAGATAGGCTAAGCTAAGATAGGATAACATAAGATAGGCTAAGCTAAGATAGGATAAGATGAGATAGGCTAGAATAAGATAAAATAGGCTAAGCTAAGATAGGCTAAGATAGGATAAGATAGCTTAGCCTATAATAGCATAGACTAAGATAGGATAAGATGATAGACTAAGCTAAGATAGGATAAGATAAGATAGGTTAAGCTAAGACAGGATAAGATGATAGGCTAAGATAAGATAGGATAATATAAGATAGGATAAGATGAGATAGGCCAAGATAGGATAAAAGAAGATAGACTAAGCTAAGATGGGATAAGATAATATAGGCTAAGATAAGATAGGATAAGATAGGCTAAGCTAATATAGGCTAAGGTAAGATAGGATAAGACAGGCTATGCTAATATAGGCTAAGCTAAGATAGGATAAGCTAAAATAGGATAGAGATGACTAAGATAGGATATGATAAGATAGGCTAAGCTAAACTAAGATAGGCGACCAGTGGCCTGTACTACGAAGCGGGGTAACTGGCTTATCGGGGTAACTTTGCGAGTAACTTGATGACGTGTGGTGTAACTTCGCGATTAAACCGTACTACGAAAGGTCGGTAGGTTTTAGTCGAGACATGTTGCTATGGCAATTTATGCTTAGTCTCAAAACTGCTTGAAGCAGTTTTTTTTCTTGGTTAAGTCAACGTTTCCACGTAAGCCAGCCCTATATGAGCACCGCCCCTCCCACTACAATTTCTCCGAAGACAATGCCGGCGTACCTGGATGATCCGTACGACATTGGTGCGAATTGTGAGGGGCTCTCTCCGCAGGGCGAGGGTTTTTAGAGATCGCCAGAATCCGGTGGTATACCCAAATGATATTCTCCATGAAAGGTACAGATTTTCATCTGAGGGAATTCGTTACCTTTGCCAGTTGCTCGGTCCAGAGGTCTCTAATGCCCTCACGGTCGAGCATACAGTATGCCTCGCACTGCGATATTTTGCCAGTGGCCAGTTTATGTATTCCATCGGTGATGCTGAATATCTGCGCAAGAATACTGTTTGCCGTGCGGTTCGCAAAGTGGTGCTTGATCTATCTAAACTGTTTGAAAGGAGGGACCAGGGCAGGAGAGCAGGGAGAGAAGGAGGGGGAACGAAGGGGAGCCCGAGGGAGACCCAGCGGGCGATGGGCGGCAGCCGGAGGGGCTGCAGGCGGCCGGGAGGCCGGAGCCGGAGGGGACCCCGGAGGGGCCAAGGAGGCAGGGCGAGGGACAGACAGCGGGGACAAGGAGGGAGTCGAAGGGGACGCTGGCGAGGGCAAGGAGAGGGGGGGAGCAGCCGCAGGTGGCGACGTCTTCCGCCGCGCCAGAGCGGGTGGACCTGCAGGCGACCGACGAGGACTCGGCGGAGGGAGCGAGGCTGGGCGACGAGACTTCGGAGGGGGACCTGCAGGCGACAGCCGACCTGGACGGCCAGGGCCCGCAGGCGCCACCCGAGCCTCAGCGCAGGCGAGGGAGGGCGAGCCAGGGGGCAGGGCGGGCGGGACCCCCGTCCTGCGTCTATGTCCCCTTCCCTTGTGGGACACAGACAGTACCCCTGCTCGGGGTCGAGTTCTTCGGGGTACGGGCGTAGGAGTCACAAGTGCTGTCCCCGAGGGGTCCCATTCTAGCTCCTCCACCACCGAAGAGGGAGGAGCCAAGATGGAGTCTTCCGGGACCACCTCGGGGACTAGGGTGAAAGGAACAGGGGCTGCAGGCGGAGGGGGCGCCTCTGGAGCTGCTGCAGGCGGAGGGGGCGCCTCTGGAGCTGCTGCAGGCGGAGGGGGCGCAGATGGCGGCCCGGGCTCAAGGGCCGCAGTAGCCAGCGGAGGCGGCCGCGCAGGCGTCGGTCGTTGCGCCTGCTCGGGAGCCGGGTCCGCGGGTAGAGGAAGTGCCTGCTTATCAGCCGCAGGCTGCAGAGAAGGGGGTTGTACAGGTGGCGAAAGCGGCTGCGTCGGCAAGGGGTCAGGAGCTTTTTAAGACAGAGTAGCTCCTGCAGGTCCTCCGCGAGGTGCTCGAGGTCGTCCGGTCCCGACCTGGGGGTGAACGACTCGAATCCTCTCTGGAGCCTTGCGGTAAGTAGTGCCGCTGCGGGACCTTCGGGAATGGCTGGGTCCCCGATCACCCTCCAAAATAAGCCCTGGAGGGCGAAGAACTTTTGCGCCAACTGTTCCTGAGGCGAGGGTGGTGCCTCGACAGGAGGGACTGGCCAGTCGGGCAGCGGAGGCACGATCGCTGCCCTCTTAGGGAAGCGGGGCACTCGCGGGATCGCGTCTCCACCTGCGCGGATACCGCCCCGATTACTCAGTCCTTTGGGGCGGTACTGGTGCAGTGCGAGGGGTGGCAGCTCCTCCTCCGTAGGCGGCTTAATGCCCGGAATTAGGACGAGCTCTTCCTCTTCATTGTCGCTATGATCCCAGAGCTGGGACAGGAAACAAGCTCCGAACTGGAGCGGCTCAACCTCCGGGGCTAGGACAGGCTCTCGCTCTCTACCCTTGTCAGGGAGCCCAGGGCTTGAGAGCGAGCAGGCACCTAAACTGATCGAATCCTCTGGTACCTTCCTTCTTCTCTGCTTCCTCTTCTTCGGTAGGTCTGTCATTCTGTCACGCTCGGCTGCGATCGCGCTGTTTAAAAGCGGGCGATCGCTTGGGCAGGCGGGCAAAGAGCAGGCGGACAGGCATATACAGGCAAAACAAGGGGTTTAATCGAATACCGGGGCCAAGGGTATATCAAACAGGAACGAACATCAATGACAGACAAGGGGTTAATGCAAAACAGGGACTTAAATACACGGAACAAGGCAGCAGGAAACAAGACACAACTGGGCACAATCAGGGAATCACACGTGGGTAATTAGGGGGCGTGGCACACACGAGGAGCGGACGGAGCGGGCGTCACAGTACAGCGTGATAATTTGTGCAATGTTATTGCAATATTACCATGCACATAAAGGGTGCACATATCTGAGGCACCAGGGTCTGACCGGACACCACCCTCCACTCCCTCCATGATGAGCCGTTCTTTGTTGTTGGCTACTGCCAACTCTTCAGCACGACTTAAGGCTTCCGGAGGTGGCCCTCCACCCGTTGCCTTTATAGACAGCTTTTTCTTATTAGCTGTGACACATAGAAACACACTATTATCTGAGGGCTACACACAAATCTTTCATAATGAGTATAAATACATAGCCCTACCACTTGTCATGATGTTTTTATATTTCATCCTGACTTGCTGCCAAGTACGCTGTGCAATATTACTGCATCTGGAATCATATCAGTTAAGTTACCGTTAGGTTTAAATTCTGAGTAACATCACAGTAATGGAACTTTAGAGAGCGTTACATTACTTAACAGCAAATCATAGGCTTACTTATGAATTGTGACACATTTGTGAGCCTCTGTATTTATTAACAGTATTTCAGTTCTTTTCAGACAACGCTTCATAGTCTAATCAGTAATCGGTCAAGCATTTCATTGCCAACAAGCCTGCCTGATTTTGTTGGCTACAGAGGTGTTAGACTTCCCTTGTATCGTTGATTTTAACTCCTTGTAACCTTGCATGATTATCACGCACTCCGTGCCATGACTCAAACAGTGCCTCATGCTCCATTTATGTGAACGCGCACAAGCACCAATTAAGTTAACACCGATTGAACAAATCAACTTCTTAACTGGCGTCGTAGTACTGATTAGCCCCGATTTATTCAACCTGATTTTGTCAACATCGCGTTCACAAATTACCTCGGGGTTAAGTCTGATTTGGTTAAACCCCCTTCGTAGTACAGGCCACAGAACACCACCACTTGGCTCTACTGAAGTCACTTTCGAGTAAGGTAACACGCATTTAACAAACTAACTTTAAATTTTGGCATTTAATACTGGTTTCTAGCGCATGCCGCACAGTAGACACAGTAGTTTTGTATTAATGGGTTATTAATGCCAAGGCACTTTATATCCCTTTCTGCTCCTCAACCCCCTTGTTTAATGTCTCACCACAGTCGCAATTGTTGTTGTAGATAACTACTGTTGTTGTTATTGCCATCATCGTCACTTTGGTTGTTATGGTAATTGTAGCATATCGGTACTGACGCTCAAAAATGTTTTATTTGGAAGTAGCCTACCACATACTATACATCCACACATACACGTAGGCAGTTACTCGCACTCGCATGCACAGACATCCACTCAAACACGCACACAGTCCCTCATCTCAACATCATACATGTATACATTCATACATTCACACTCACATATACACATGCCCACTCAAGCTCAGACAGATTTCCTCACCATAGCATCACACATGGAGACATTCACACACTGACACTCGCACACATATGCCTCCTGACACATTCACACTTGTACACACACAGTCATTCACACAGGCACACATTCGTCCATATCAAGTTTGGATTGTATTCAGTTAGGACAGCATGAACTCATTACGCTTTGTCACTAGGAATGTGCATGGTATTGGCTCATTTGCTAAAAGACATAAAATCCTTGAATATCTAACAACATTACAGGCAGACGGGGCGGCATGGTGGTGCAGTTGTTAGCACTGTTGCCTCACACCTCTGGGACCCAGGTTCGAGTCTCCGCCTGGGTCACATGTGTGCAGAGTTTGCATGTTCTCTCCACGTCATCGTGGGGTTTTCTCCGGGTACTCCGGTTTCCCCCCACAGTCCAAAGACATTGGAGTTGCTAAATTGCCCGTAGGTGTGCATGTGTGAGTGAATGGTGTGTGAGTGTGGCCTGCGATGGGCTGGCCCCCCATCCTGGGTTGTTCCCTGCCTCGTGCCCATTGCTTCCGGGATAGGCTCCAGACCCCCTGCAACCCAGTAGGATAAGCGGTTTGAACAATGGATGGATGGATTACAGGCAGACATTGTCCTACTCCAGGAAACTCACTTAACCAAAACAGGACGGTGTACATTAAATTCACCAGAATTTCCACATGTATATTTAGCTCATTATAATTCAAAACAAAGGACTGAGGAAGAGCTGAGGAAATGTAAAATGGAACTGCAAGAATTAAGAGATAAAAAAAACTCAGTTTTACTTACAGACATTACGCTTGGACAATTTTGAACATAATTTTGAACATGAGGAGACTAATTAATATAATAGACTACTGCAACATTCAAAATAAGGAAGCCATAATCGTCTCATTGGATGCAGAAAAGGCTTTTGACAGGGTAAACTGGAAATTTCTACAGGCAACTAAAATTTGGATTTAGTGAGAACTTTGTAACCTGGATTCAAATTTTATACAGTTCACCTAAAGCCTGTGTAAAAACGAATGACCAAATCTCCCCAAGCTTCATTCTCAGACGGGGTACTAGGCAAGGTTGTCCACTTTCTCCATCACTATTTGCTATATTTATCGAACCATTGGCAGCAGCAATTCGGAAAAATAATAATATCAAAGGTAAATATGGCCATATAAAATTAGTCTTTATGTGGACAATATTGTAATGACCAGATTAGGGGCAGCGTGTGGCTCAGTGGGCTAAGTCTGTGTCCTTGTAATCTCAGGTTCGAACCCAGACTCAGCACGTCTCCTTGAGCAAGACCCTTAACCCCCAGCTCCCTGGGCGCCGCTACGGGTGGCAGCCCTTCGCGGTCAACTTACTTCACAAAGAGCAAGT
Source organism: Brienomyrus brachyistius (assembly GCF_023856365.1). NCBI lineage: Eukaryota > Metazoa > Chordata > Actinopteri > Osteoglossiformes > Mormyridae > Brienomyrus > Brienomyrus brachyistius. The sequence continues at coordinate 482,519 of NW_026042344.1, forward strand.
TGAGGGAGGCGTAAAGATAATTTCCCTACAGGGGATCAATAAAGTATCAATTAATTAATAAAGGAAATAAGATCTCCGATGGTTGCTGCAGAACGTGAATTTATTAACAGTAAGCTGCTGTGGTTTTATCCACACAGTCTCAGGTGGTCTGCCAAACGTGAGCGTAGCGTCCTGATCTCCCTTGCCAGCATCAGCAATGTGGGGGTACAAAATAATCATAATCTCCAAGCCGACCTAAACCGACTCCCTCCCTCCAGTTTTTCCGAACCTCATGTCCCACGTCACACGCAATTCCATAACCACACCCTCATAATTACAGAACCTAACAGAATAACATGGAACACATAATGCTGAAGGTATTACAATATATTACTTTTTCTTCAAAATACACAGGGGTCTCTCTCTGAGGCTATAAGTCTCATAGACAAGTTCTCCTCCATCTCAAATTACTCTAGTAACTGGAACAAGTCAATTATTCTTCCAATATCTTGTGACTTCCAGTTTAATCCAACTATCCCACTTCAATCTGTGGACATTAGATACCTTGGTATTAAATTTTTTGCCAAGCTGTCAGATCTGATCACAGATAGATGATGACCTGGCACGGTGGAATAATCTGCCCACGTCACTTATGGGAAGAGTAGCAACAATCAAAATGATCATCTTGCCAAAAATTAACTACATGTTCTCAATGGTTCCGAGTCAATGGTTCCCTTGTTGCACTGAGCATGTATATGACAAAAGAATTTCCCTCGGGACAAATGAAGTTTTTTCTTATCTTATCAAACTCCGCTGGCTTGGTTCAGATCACTGGACTCTAATTTTAAAATATCTATGGGAATCCAAACCACCACGAATAAGTTTAAAAACTTTAAAGAAACCCAAAAAGTGTGGTGGTGCGGAGCTTCCTAATTTGTAAAATTACTTTCTTGCCAATAGATTGATATATGTCCTAAAATGGACTACGCAAAACAATTTAGACCTTAACTGGCTAGATACCGAGCAAACTTTCTGTAACGATATTCGAATCCAGGACCTGCCATTGTGTATCAGTCATATACTTAAACAACATTGCTGTTTTAACAGCATTATTATCAGCACATCGCTGACAGCCTGGTGGAAATTTCTTAAAATGAACTAAACTTCACTGGTCCCATGCAAACTGACACCCATAAGAACATAAGAACATGAGAACTATACAAACGAGAGGAGGCCATTCGGCCCATCAAGCTCGCTTGGGGAGAACTAAACTAATAGCTCAGAGTCGTTAAAATCTTATCTAGCTCTGATTTAAAGGAACCCAAGGATTCAGCTTGCACTACATTATCAGGAAGGCTATTCCATACTCTGACTACACGCTGCGTAAAGAAGTGCTTCCTTAAATCCAGCTTGAAATGTTCTCCCGCTAATTTCCACCTATGGCCACGAGTTCGTGTATTTAAACTAAAGCTGAAGTGACTATTTGGTTGAACAGCATCCAAACCTGTTAGAATCTTATATACCTGGATCATGTCCCCCCTCAATCTCCTTTGCTTGAGACTGAACAGATTTAGCTCAAGTAACCGTTCCTCGTATGACATTCCTCTAAGACCAGGAATCATTTTTGTGGCCCTACGCTGCACCTTTTCTAAGGTCACAATGTCCTTTTTAAGATATGGTGACCAAACCTGCACACAATATTCTAGGTGAGGTCTCACCAAGGAATTGTATAATCTTAGCATTACCTCCCTTGACTTAAACTCCACACACCTGGAGATATACCCCAACATCCTATTGGCCTTTTTTATTGCTTCCCCACACTGGTGAGAATGGGACATGGAAGCATCAACATACACACCAAGGTCTTTCTCATGATCAGCTACCTTTATTTCAGTGACACCCATGAAATACCTGTACTCTATATTTCTGCTCCCTAGATGGAGTACCTTACATTTATCGACGTTAAATTTCATCTGCCAGGTATCGGCCCAGTCACTAATTAAATCAAGATCCCGCTGTAGCTGCTGAGCCGCTAATTCAGTATCTGCTACACCACCCACCTTGGTGTCATCTAAATTTCACCAGTTTACTGTATATATTGATATCCATATCATTTATGTAAATTAGGAACAATAGTGGTCCTAAAATCGAACCCTGCGGTACCCCACTATGAACGCAGGCCCACTGTGAAATTGTGCCTCTTATAACTACTCGCTGTTTCCTATCTGTAAACCAGTTATCAATCCAGGTCACTACGGTACCTAAAATACCTGTCGCTTTGAGTTTAAGTAGCAGCCTCTTGTGGGGGACAGCATCAAAAGCCTTTTGGAAATCTAAGTAGATGACATCATAGGCCTTCTTATCATCAACTTCCTGAGTAGCTTCCTCAAAAAACTACAACAGATTCGTTAAACAGGATCTACCTCTCCTAAATCCATGCTGGCTATCCCGCAAAATGTTATTGGAGTCCAGGTAATCTACCATTTTCTCTTTGATTATCGCCTCCATAACTTTACCAGTTATACAAGTTAGACTGATTGGCCTATAGTTTTACAAATTACTTCTATCCCCTTTTTTGAAAATGGGCGTTATGAAGGCGTGCTTCCAATCAGAAGGTACCACACCTTCAGATAAGGATTTTTCCAACAGTAAAGTTAAGGGTCGGCAAATAATATCCCTCATCTCTTTTAACACTATAGGTAAGATGCCATCAGGGCCCTGTGATTCATTTATAGGTTTCTTATGAAATGTTAAAGGAGAGCTTGTATCACTATCAGAGAGTTGTTAAATTAGAAAGGACCAAGTATCTCTCCGATATTTTTATGACTAGCTCTTCTGATTCACGTTACCTTTTTAGTACAATAAACTCTGTTCTTAATATTCCCCATGCAACCAATAATGGAGCGTCCGTAGAGGTGTGAGAATTTTCTCAAATTTTTTATACAGAAGGTTGCCACAATTAAAGCTAGTAGCCCAGCTCCCAGCACATCTGGCACTTATTTTATTTCTGAGTTTGCAGTGGTTTTCATTTTGAGCCTCTGTCTCTTACGGCACGACTGAAGACCTCGGCCTGTCCTGGTGATGTTGTCCCACCTCATTTGTTAATTGAGGTGTCGGACACAATTGGACCTAGCATTCTAACAATTATTAATTGTAGCCTTGCCTCTGGTATTGTACCATCTTATTTTAAGCAAGCAGTGATTCAGCCACTTATTAAAAAGCCAAACTTGGACCCCGCTGTGCTTTCAAATTATTGCCCGACTTCCAAACTTCCTTTCATGTCTAAAATTATGGAAAAGGTGGTTCTTTTGCAGTTAATATCTTTTTTAGATGCCCATAGTATTCTTGAGGTGTTCCAATCTGGTTTAAAAAAATTTCATGGCACTGAATCTGCATCTGAACTGTAATGATGTTTTAACATTAACTGACTCGGGTGATTGTGTTATTCTGGTGCTTTTAGATCTTACTGCTGCTTTTGATACAATAGACCATGAAATCGTCCTCTCTCGCTTGGAACATTGTGCAGGGATAAAAGGCACCGCGTTAAATTGGTTCAGGTCATACACTGTATATTCATACACGAGTCATTCATGCTATGGATATGTGAATGGCGGACAGCTACACAGTCTGCTCCATCCACAGGGCACAACAACATGCTGAAATTAATGACCAGCTCTGTGGTGTTTTTCACTGAAACCCAGGTAGCACATCACCTATGAGTCCATGCTTCCATTCCTCTATCTTCCAGCCTTTCAAACACCAAAATCACCACAGACTGACCTATATCGCTCACACCATGTTTTTCATTCTCACATCTTTCAGCTATGCTTTGCTTTCTTACTTCCAGGGCATCTTCGGCAGAATCTTTGGTAAACCAATGAATATCTTTCACCTGAGGAGACAGGATTTCACATTTCAGAGAGAGGGACATGTCTAAAGAATCACTGCAAAAAGAGGTTAATTAGTGTTTCCTAACCCAGTACTCAGGGATCCCAGACAGTACATATTTTTGCTCCTACCCAGCTCCAAGGGAGCAAAAATGTGGACTATACTGCCACACCGGCTAAAGTAAGAGGCTAATGAGTGCTAACGTCACAGAGGCTAAGGTAATCGGGGACATGGTAGGCTAATGAGAGCTAACGCCACACAAGGTAATGTAAATGGGGACATGGGAGGCTAATAAATGCTAATGTCACAAAGGCTAACGTAAATGGGGACAGGTGTTTGAGATGTGCAAGTTAATTAATGAATAGTATCAGATAATTCAGCCAGCAGGAAACTGCTGGACAAGGACAGAAAAGAGACTTATAGTGATGATCCTGACAGATCAACCAGCAATTCAGCGTCCCCTAGAGATCCCTCCAGCACGTGAAAATAAATATAACTTCAGGCATCTCTCACGTATGCTTCCTCAATAGTGGAATGAGCTACCCATACACATCCAGTCATCAGAATCCCTCTCAACCTTCAAAAATATCTCAAGCCCACCTCTTCCAAGAACACCTCAACTAGCTCATCCTACGAACCACTCAACCAAGCCCCTCTTCATCTGCCACTCATTGGTTATACTTGCTTCATGGGAACCCCGTGTTTGTGGTGTCTCGGGCCATTGTGATTTGAATTGCTCTTCTGTTTTTGCCATCTTGTTTATTGTTCTGTGTGGCTGTTGCTTTAAGTGCCACTGATTCTTCATTGGAAGCTCAGCCCAGATGCTCTTATGCCTCCATAACTTTAGGCTCCATAACAGCAGCATGCTTGAGATGCTTTAACAGTCTGGTTGGATTTTGCTTTGTCCAAAAGCATTTGGTAAATAAAGCATCATAAACGGCTATTAAAGGGCCTGTTTCTTTCCGCATCTGCCCCTTTGCCTGCTCTCCTCCTGTCCATTACTCCCTCCAATACTCTCCTCCCTACACCCCTCCCCGTATGCTCCCCCCCACACACACACATACACGCTACCTGCCCACTTTGTACTCCTCAGGCTGGTACCCTAAGTGTCTGACCAGGGTGGTGACACCCTCTGCCCTTGCCAGTTAGGCTAAGTCTCAGGACACAGCAATTTATATCTGCATAGTGACAGGGGACAGAAACACAGGCCTTAGTGTGCGTGACAGGAGGGCGGTGACCTCACTGCAGGACACCTGTAGGTGATACAGTCATGCATTAGAATCATTACCATTACCAGATTCCATTACCAGAATCAGCACAGCCTACATAACATGCAATATTGAAAACCCAACAATCCAGCACTCAACACTCAACCCTGAACAAGCAGCACTCAATAACCAGCACCCAACACTCAATACCCAATAAACAGCACTCAAGACCCAGTACTCAACAAACAGCATCCAGCATCCTGTTTGTGGTGTCGACTGACCTCTGCAGGAAGACCTCATAGCCACGGCTGTAAGCGAATCCAGTGCGCTGTATCTTCAGGCTCTGCATGAGGCCCAGGTATTTTACCTGGTGGCGGATTAACACCTCATCGAAGTGACCTGAGGGGGATTGAGAGGCATGAAGGTAGGACAGTCACTCCCTAGAAGGGCATGGGGGAGGGCTAGTCATGCCCTAAAAGGCATGTCGTCCCTTTAAAGGTATGAAGGCAGAGCATGTCACCCCCTTAATCCTTGTGGGGAAATCCTCTTTACACCTGCCCCAACTTGCTCTCTGTAGGTAAAAGCAAGCAGTCCATGAAGGGCAGTCGCCCAGGGAGCTGGGGGGTTAAGGGCCTTGCTCAAAGAAAATTTATGCAGAATTTAACAAGGCTACCTCATTTGTACTTGTGTGGCATCCATATGGGCTTGCAATCTGGGGAGGGGTGGAATTGCAGTGATTTAAACTGTAGCATTAATTCAACACTGTAAGAGTTAATAAGGTTTATCAGTATAAAAAACAACACTGGGTCATGTGACCCAGAGCAAGATGTTTGCTTAAGAAGTTGCTCCACCCTGGGCATTAGACAAATTAGGACCTTTCTTCATAATGATTGATCATTTAAAAGCTACAGTATTGCGGAGATGTCTGGCTCACAACGGGACAGGGATTTTCCATTTTTATCATCTACTCATTCTTACATTGGGAAGACAAGAGTGGCTTATGCACTGCTGATGATAGTCAGGCTGTTGAGGCTAATATGATGCAGACTAGTCCAGCAATTGTGGAGCAGATTTTGTTGGAGGTTAAGTGGCTTGGAGGAATCTGTCGAGACAACACAGACGGCGCTTAAAACAACATTCATCTTTCAGACCTCAACATATGAGAGACCGGTGTAGAAAATTGCATAGACGAGGCCAAGAGCAGAATCTCCATCAACCAGGGACTGGGAACAAAATGCAAACACAGAACTGGCACAGGGGCAAGAGCCAAGCCAACACCTAACAAAGGACAGGGAACACAGACAGGCAGACAAGGAAAGGAGACACAGAGGTGTAGGATCACACATGCACATATCACAAAGCTTAAATTCCAGGTGGCCTGAGACAAGGCCTACCCTGGTACGAGAAGGCACACATCGACCTAGGCCCCAAAGGGGGGTTTGTGACCCCACACACACAGATAACAAGGGAGGCCAGCACTCCAACTTTTATTGCTCAAAGTTTTAACGACCTACAGACAACAGAGTGGACCCCAAGGACAGGGGCCCCTCGACTTGGCACACAACCCCCTCCCCAGACATCCTGCCTTACATACCACTCACCGAACAGACCAACACCCCAAAGAAAGTTTCTTTTAAGTTTGGCTTTTGTATATCTGTATATGTATTTACTCTTGACTACTAGTCTTAATATACAGATATGTACAGGTTATGTTCGAATGTGTCTTAACTTTTGGAGATTCTTTTTCTTTGTTTGACAAACCTTCTCCCCCCCCTTTTTCTTTGCCACATTCCTCGGCAACCCTTATCTGATCTTTGTATTCTACCATGCCTATCTAAGGGTAAGATGTGCTTATGACATGAGAATATGTCATATAATGTCTGTATAAAGGGTAATATCTGTTGAGGTACAACCTAAACCACCTGTACCATATACTGGTGTGAGTAATAGAACATAACATAATAGCATAATATAAGTAATCATTAATTAATCATCACAGATGGTATTTGGTGTGAACCGCTAGGCTGGTATGGCATGTTTGGTATCAAACCGAAGGAAAATCACTCCAGTTTCCAAATCTGGTCAGTGGTTACCACAAAAGTGGACATATCAAAAGTTACACCAGCCTAATGAAAATCACCATTACCAGAGAAGTCAGTCTGGTCATAAATCCCAAAAAGACTGATACCGACCCCCTTCCGAAAGCCCGCCAAATGGATGGTCAGCCATTGGTCCAGGACTCGAACTCCTGGTCACTCCTAATCACGAACCTTATGCTATAAAACATGGCACCTCAGAACAAAGAGGGGAGAAAGGCGGAGAAAAAGAGAAGAAAACGGAGAAACAAGCAGCGTTCTTAAAGCCCGTCGGTGAAGACCCAAAGAACTGCAACTCAGCCCAAGCTTCACCAGAAGAAAGAACCGGAGGGACTCCACTCCAACAACCGCTGCAAACACCGCGCCTCCCTGAGAGCCATCACCCATCAGCTCATCAGCCACTGCAACCAACTGCAAAGACCTCCCTCTTTCCTGCATCCAAGTAAACCAACTTCCTTTCCTTTCTAACAACCTAAACTGTCCTATTCACCTGCTATATTCCTTTAGGTTTATATTCCTACAAACTGCTTGCTTTGCAGAACAGTTTTTCCCTTTTCAGGTTAATCATTTTAAATCTGGTCACTGCATTTTCATGATTACATCGTTTGTGTCTTTTCCGTTATTTCATGTTTATTGTTTGTTAGGTGTAATGTCTGTCTTATGTTAGTTGTAGGAATAAATGCATGTCTTTTGACACAACTTCAGCCTCCGTCATTGAGTGCTCACAATAGTCCCTGCCTCTGTGCTATCTGGCTACTACGCTCTGAAACCTCTAAACTCGCCTGAAATATCGCGAGACTCTCTCTCATCGGCCGTGAGGGGAGCTTCGCTACCGATCGTTTACATTACCTGGTGACGCAGCTCGCTGGACGAGCCCACTAACCCAGGTTATTAAGCGATACTGGTTATTAATGAATCCCATTTAAGTCTCACATTAACAGATATCGGGGATTCGCAATTGAGTTTGGAGGAGCCGACCATTCGGCATAACAATTGGTTAATAATCAGCATTAAATAATAATTAATTAAAAGTTAATTAATTTCAAAACATATTGGTGGAGATATTAAAATTTACCTGAGCTAATAATTCCTACATAATTGGTGGAGAACGCGGGCACAAGGTTTAAACTTATTGTGAGCACACAATTTAAACTTTTTATGACTGAACGTACAGTTGAATAAGCGCTACAGTGAACTGGTTGGAAAAGTTGAGGATTAATCGCACTCAGGGCAATCTGAAGGCATATAAGCGGGAACATACGGGCTTAATATAGTTATTTTTATTTCTGTTATTAGTAGTTATATTATTTTGTTTTATTTTTGGTTATTTTATTTTAGTTTATTTCGTCAAAACTGCAGTAAACCTTAACCCTATGTCTGACGAGATTCTCAGATATAGCGCGTTGTTTCCGGGATCGATTCGGACGAGTTTCTCCGTTTCCATATATCCTGGCAGAGATCTCTATTAGCGAACAGGAATTCTTGTTACGAGGTTCTAACCTGAATTCTGTTGCGCTTGGACTCCCTGAGATAAGACCGATAGCTTAGCTACCTATCAGGATCTTACTCATATGTGTGTGCCTGCTTTAGACAAAGCAAGTTTAACACCACTTTGCGCTGCGAGCCAAGTGCGTGTGTAATTTGGAAATTGGGAGTCTCCAGTTCTTGAGACCCGCCGGGGTTTCAGCATCATTTGCGACGTGATATAGTGCACTCACTATTTAGATCCGTCGCCGTAACGCGAGCGCTGTCTCGCTCCAGTAATTGTTTTAAGGGGTTAAACTGCGCAAGGCGCAGAAGGCCGCAAGCGGTATGTGCATGCATTAAACGTGTGTGTCACTCATCGATCGTCGGCAATCGCCTAGCCATCTCTTTGGTTACGAGTGCAGTCTGCGAACGACACTCTAACCACTTAGAGGTCAGAGCCCTGAAGGCCTGCCTGACGCCAATTTTTTTTTGGGTCACCAGTGACCCTACCCCTTAGGCTCACTTGCCTGGGACCCCCCACAAAGGGAGCAACGCCCCATTGAGCCTCTAGTGGTCAGGCGTAGAACTACCACTCAATTTTGAAATTGCGCTTCTAGTGGCAAGCCATAGGAGTGCCACTCCATTGAAATTGCACCTCTAGTGGTCAGCCATAGTAGGTAAATAACATCTGAGTTGGGTCTCTGGTGGTCATCTGCGGTAATACCAACACGCATAATTGGACACACAGGTTCTTGCCTGAAAGCCTTAATCAACTTTTTAATCAACTTGATTACAACACATTAACATTTAATTAGGTTATTGCTGCATAACTAATTGATGTTTTCAATTAAATAAGAAACACAACTCATTGGGTTAGATTTCTGTTTTACCTTTTTGATTTATTTTAGGTTTTATTTCACTTTATGCTTTTATTCACTCCCTCTCCCCCAACAAGGGTACTTGCATAGAAGTTCAACCATTATTAACAACAGTCAACATACACAATCACATCAGAGTCGTTTGATTCTGATCAGTTGAGCTCTTCCTGTGCTAGGTGCTTGCCATTCGCTCTCTGTTGGTTGAGCTTGTCTGTGGCTCTGCTGTCACTGCTTACGATCATACAGTTTGTCAGAACCGAAGGGGAGTTCTCAGCAATTAGACGCCCAAAAGCGTGCCAGCCCGGCTGCACCCACTGACTCATTAAGGGCAAGGCTGACAGGTACCTCAGGCGATCATTACAACTTTTGAGCAGGACCTCGTCTAGGGTGAGTTTGGAGAACGGCCCTAGCTTGGACTCTCACTAGGGTGGGTGATACCTGAAGGCTATTTTGCCAGCCTTGGTCGAGTCAGGTCTCAGGTAGTGCAGCCGATAAGCTGAGCCCCACCTGGGTTGTCTCAGTTGTGCATACAGAACACCCCCTTCCAAGTTGACATTGCTGGGGATCGGGGGAGTGGGAGCCGGACTCAGGCCTGCTTGGCTGGGATTGAGCTTGTGGGACGTGCCCTGTTCAGGAGGGACACCTGACAGCGTTCAAACCTCTCCACCTGCATCACTAGCTTAACACCGCAACAATTCGGATAGGGACAAGTAAAGCAGAACCTGCTAGTGGTCCCCCTTCTGGTCAAAGCGGAGTTGTTCAACAGAGCCCAACCCAGGGGTAATCTGATCTGCAACAGCAAGCTAAGTTTGAATGCAGTCCCATTGCTTTTGAAGCTCTTGTTTCCCACTTTCTATTCCCAACTTCTCCTGTCATCTTCTGACACTGTCAGTAGTCACAGACCGACAATTTCCAGGATAAGGTTTTATTCTTTACCCCTGACTAGGGCATCTCTCAAGCCCTAGAGTAACTCACACTGTTCTAACCTGCAACAACTTCTCCCAGGGAGCAATTTTTGTTTGTTTATTTTGTCGTGGGTAACTATTCCCGTGGTTCACTACACCCTTCCAGTTACCCAGTGACAGGCCCCAGTTCTACTTAATTTTATTTTGTTGGTTTTATTTGTTCACCCAGATTTAGGTGTCAGGTCACCCACCTAGACAACCCCCAGTCTGAGTGTAACAGATTTCTGCGGCCACCCTGCAGTTGACCGAGTCACAATGATCCACATGGAAAGCCCCCTCAACCAGTGGAAAGATTTGGGTACCTGGCCTGATGTTGTGACTTCCGACTTCCTGCCCAGTCATGCCGATCTCATACGGTCCAAAGCAGCTGACCAAATTGAGGACGACATCACTGAACTAATGGCCATGCCACCCACTCAGAAATGCGGGAGTAAAAGGCTAACCAAAGTACTCGGCTCCCTCACACACAAACTTCTAGCCAGGCTGAAGATAAATGAAAAGGAAACTTCCTGTCTCCAGAAAAGGGTGCAAGCACTCCAACAGCAGGAGAGAGACACCCAACAACTTCTGGCTGAGACACAGAGAGATGCAGTCCAGGCCCAACATCGCATTGAGAACTTCGAGCAAGAACTCCAACAAAGAAGGTCTCCGTCCCATGAGGAAGAGGAGACAGAAGAAGACACGATTCCTCAAACAAGCAAAAAGCTTCAACAGGCTTTGGAAGAGCTCAGAGCTGAAGCTGACCAGCAAGAACAGCAAGCCAGAGCCACCAAAGAGAACCTCGAAGCCAGACTGGACCAGGCCGAAAGACTGTTGGACAGAGCCCACACAGAGCTCAAGAACAAGGATGCTCGGATCCAGGCCCTGGAAAACCATCTGGCTGAGGCACAGAGAAGCCTGCACAAGCTGACTCACCAGCTAATCAGCTCCCAAGAACAGCTCACCGATACCAGAACGAAACATCGAGCTGACACAGAAGAGATTGACCGGATGAGACAAGAACTAATACAGGCATATGAGGTGAAGTCAGAATTTGGAGCCTCCTACAATTCAGTGATGGCACCGACTTCCTCTCCAACAGTGCTGTTTCCCCCAAGGCACTCAGACCGCGTTCAAGGGACCTCTCATCGGGACAAGGTACCTCCGTGCCCATCACCGGACCTTGAGGAACCAAGCGCCTGGAAGGTCTCTCTCAAAGAAGGCACCCCAGATGAAACAGGTCTACTGAAGCGATACCAACACCGGGTTACCACAAAGGAGCTTGATAAAGTAGCTCGGAATATCGACATGTTTACACCTAACCCCATGGGGGGCCACGACATTCATGCCTACCTCCAAGACATTGACTTTCACCTCCAAAGACTGGACAGTGTGACCAATGAGGACAGAGTCTACCTCATCAGGATCACATCCAGCCTGGAGGTCCGCAGCTTCCTGGATCGACGGCCCAGTCGAATCAAGGCCAACTCCAAGCTGCTACACGAAGCACTGATTCAAGAGTTTGCCGATCCTGAGTCGGAACAAGGTATCAGTGTCGCCTTGGATGTCAAACAGAGCAGACAAGAGACTCCCCAAGCCTACTACAATCGCCTTCGTCGGGCATATTTTGGGTCCAAAAATGAGGCAGACATGGAAGAAGATGCAACCTTCAAGGCTCTCTTCCTTCGGAATCTCCACCCAACCTTAAATCACTACCTTGGGCTCATGGCTTGTCCCCACACCATGACAAGTCAACAACTACGAGACCTTGCAATCAAGGCATACCACAAACAAAGAGCAGCAGCCGAGAAAGCAACTAAAGCGACGGCAGTGCTAGATCTTGGCATTACAGACTCCAACCTGGCATTGGAAGGTGGCCACCCTCATCCGCAACCACCAATCCATGACCGAGGTTGGACAGCAGCAAGCCACAGTGAGCGTTACCCTGGTCCGCCTCCACAGCAGTTGAAGACCCGGCCAGACCGGTGGGAGGCACAGCGCTCTCTTAACCAAGGGAAACCAAGACCCACAGAGCCTTGGAATAAGCGGGGAGATCGGCTAGGAAGCCAGTTCTCTAATCCAAGCTCTCCACTAAGTTCCCGACGGAATCAACCGCGGAACTGGAAAGACAGGAGGAAAAGTTATGAACCAGACTCGAAGCCTGGACAAACCACGGAGAAAGATGAGTGGGTTCTACTCCAGTTGCTGCGTGATTTCTTTGCTCAGCATCACCTCAAGGGTCAAGAGGACTTTCGGAAGAAAGATTCAAAATGACTAGGACTGAAGCACAAAACACGCAGGACCCCACAATCCTCACCAGAACCCAAACCAGACAATGCCCCCAGATTCCCTTGGATGTCAGCCCTAAGTAACACTCAACAGCCATCAGCTTTCCCTACCAGAGATATTGGAACAACTGAAGACGTCCCACCTCAACTAGAAAAAGCTGCCGACTCAAGCCTGGTAAGAGCACCTGATGTTGCCGTCACCAACACAGAGCTCGATCAAGAGGATGAGCCCCCACCAGCACCTGACAACGCTGTCCTAGTTGTGTGCCGTGACTCAGAAGAGCACCACCCCTACTGTGGTGAGGCCTCACCAATTCCTGGCCAGGCCCTTGTGCCACAGCTCCTGGGAGATCTGGTGGAAAGGGGGGTAGCCAAGAAATTCTACCTCTCCATCACCCTGGAAGATGTTCTCACCCTGGAGGCCCTCATCGACACTGCAGCAGACATCACCCTCATGTCAGCCAGTCTTTTCTGCCAGGTGCAGCACCTATCCGCCCAGAAGAACAAAACCCTCCAACCGAGGAAATGCTCTTTGGACGTGCAGGCGTATTCACCAGTGGGCACCAGGATGGATCACATGATACCCCTCAATTGGTCCATTGGTCCCATGAATGTAATGCACCCAGTATACATTTCCCAACTTGAGTCCATTCCTCTCCTCATTGGGAAAGATTTGCTGAACCGGTTCGAGCCGATGTTAGACTTCCAATGTCTGAAAATTTGGGCTCAAGTTATAGAACCACTGCCACTGTGGAAACCTGACGCAGCCACACAGGAATGTCAAACCCTGGCGGCATCCTCAGACCTCACTCCACACCATGGAGAGTACCCAGCTGGAGATCAGTGTCATGACACGAGAGACCCATGCCAGCACCATGACTCCTTCCTGTGTAGGCTGGACCATACCCCAGGATCCTTCAGCCCCAAGATCAGGAAAGGCATATGGCTCCAAGGCATGGAAGTCACAGATGTGGTACTGACCATGGGGGTAGAAAAATATCCAGTGACAAAAGGGACTGTATGTGACATGGAGCTTGCTGGTGACCAACACCTGACAATCCATGCTATAACTGCCCAGCCTGACATAGTACAGTCACTCAGCTGCCACTACTATTCTCGGGAGGGACCAGCAGCACCCAGCATTTTGGACACGCCGACGCCAATAGAACCGTCGCAACACCACTACGTTGATGAGAATGTCTCTCAAGACATGATCACCATTTATGTAGATGGATGCGCATTCAAACATCAGGGGACCCTGAAAGCTAGAGCAAGCATTCTGGTGCTCAACGAGGACCCCGTCCCACCACAACAGCTCAGGCTCTGTCCTCACACATCGCAGTATGCGGAGCTGGCAGCAATCTTAATCGCCTGGGAGGTGGCCTCCGAACATGGAGTAGAGAACCTGCTGATCTGCAATAACTCCAGCTATACACCTCTCAGTGTCATGTGCTATCTCCCTCACTGGACACAGAATGGCTTCAAGACATCAGGGAACAAGCCAGTCAAACACCAAGACCTCCTGCTGACGTGTGACACTCTGATTGCAGCACAAAATACGCATATCTATTGCAGGAAGGTCCGTGGTCATTCCAGACTCCCAAGACCGGACAAGATGTACAATGACCACACGGATGCACTCACTAAACCAGGAGTACTACACTGTGACTCATGGGAGTTTTGTCCCCTCCCATCCACCCATGCTGTCCAGATCGTCACCCGCAGTCACAGCCGAGCATACGCCCTGCCGCCAGCGACTTCACTGTTGAAACTTTCCCCTCAGGTTTCCAACTCTGACATCGTCTCCCTCCAGCCCACTGATTCTGTGCTCAGCACGGTCTGCGATCACCTCCGCGACCCCGCTGCGAACTCGATCTCCACAACTGACCAAGAATCCCTTCCTGACCTCCATCACCTGATGACAGCTTTATCCTCTTTTCATCTTGCCGAGGGCGTACCTCTTCATGTCCCTGATGCCCACACTTCACCACGGCTCGTGGTCCCTCAGGCACAAAGGGGGGTCATGCTACTGTACGCCCACGACGCACCCTGTGCAGGCCACCGCAATGCCAAAACAACCTATGAGGCACTTAGTCAAGTAGCCTACTGGTCTAACATGCGACAGGATGTGACGGAATATGTGAAAGGATGTCTGGTCTGCTGCCAATTCCAACCAAAAGAAGGACAACTTTTCCAGTTCAAATCTCCCCAAAACCCCCAAGAGAGAAGAACAAAGAGGAAGGGAAGGAGGTCACAGATAGGGTAGACCAATGTGGTGGGCTTGACTACTGATATCTGGGTGATCTTGATGTTTTTGTTTATCTGTTTGTTTGTTTTAATAACTTCTCATTTTCTTTGGTTGTTGTTTTTGGTAAGGACCTGGGGTGGCTCACGCGTGCCCGGGAAATTACTGAAGAGGATCCGGTTTTGCACTTTTCTTGTCACGTTTGTTTCTTTACAATTGTCCTCTGGCTGAGAATTGTTGCCACTATATCTTTTTCCTGTCCCCTTCGCACAAGGGTGCACCACACTCCGAATCGGTCTTGACTCACCCCCTCACTCCTAATCCGGTCCTTATTTTCTATCCCCTTACCACTAGGATGACGCTGCCCTGCTACTAGCGTTACTCAGCCAGGAGGGGTGAGGCCCCAGTCCAAGAGGGCATCCCCTGGGCCTCCGTCAGGCATTGTCTTCCGGGAACAGCCCGGTCTCTTGATTACTAACTGTTGTACCCACATACAGCGAGTATTCGTCTGACGATGTCAACCGAGCCCATTACCTCCATGAGAGACGCCAAACGAGTGGGACAGGTGTCCGATGGACCCAGGATGCCATGCATCATGCTGCCGTGGACACTACCCACATGCTGGAGCAGTTACCCAACGACCGTGAACCAAGCTGAGTCCAATCGACTGCCCGAGAGGTTCCTGGACGCCTTGCTGGGAGCTGTGGCACCCTGTTCGACAGAGGGTTCACCACTCCTTGCTGTCCCAGAAGCCAGGGGCCAGCCCTTGCGCCTCCTCCCTGTCCATCCAGTCACTGTACCACCCAGAGTGCCAAAAAACGGGACCTTTCATGTGCCTCGTTGCATGTGGATGATCCTGTTTCAACTTCCGTCGCCTGAATGATGGCAATGCCATCATCAGCCGAAAGGGGGGATATGTAGGATCACACATGCACATATCACAAAGCTTAAATTCCAGGTGGCCTGAGACAAGGCCTACCCTGGTACGAGAAGGCACACATCGACCTAGGCCCCAAAGGGGGGTTTGTGACCCCACACACACAGATAACAAGGGAGGCCAGCACTCCAACTTTTATTGCTCAAAGTTTTAACGACCTACAGACAACAGAGTGGACCCCAAGGACAGGGGTCCCTCGACTTGGCACACAACCCCCTCCCCAGACATCCTGCCTTACATACCACTCACCGAACAGACCAACACCCCAAAGAAAGTTTCTTTTAAGTTTGGCTTTTATATATCTGTATATGTATTTACTCTTGACTACTAGTCTTAATATACAGATATGTACAGGTTATGTTCGAATGTGTCTTAACTTTTGGAGATTCTTTTTCTTTGTTTGACAAACCTTCTCCCCCCCCTTTTTCTTTGCCACATTCCTCGGCAACCCTTATCTGATCTTTGTATTCTACCATGCCTATCTAAGGGTAAGATGTGCTTATGACATGAGAATATGTCATATAATGTCTGTATAAAGGGTAATATCTGTTGAGGTACAACCTAAACCACCTGTACCATATACTGGTGTGAGTAATAGAACATAACATAATAGCATAATATAAGTAATCATTAATTAATCATCACAGATGGTATTTGGTGTGAACCGCTAGGCTGGTACGGCATGTTTGGTATCAAACCGAAGGAAAATCACTCCAGTTTCCAAATCTGGTCAGTGGTTACCACAAAAGTGGACGTATCAAAAGTTACACCAGCCTAATGAAAATCACCATTACCAGAGAAGTCAGTCTGGTCATAAATCCCAAAAAGACTGATACCGACCCCCTTCCGAAGCCCGCCAAATGGATGGTCAGCCATTGGTCCAGGACTCAAATTCCTGGTCACTCCTAATCACGAACCTTATGCTATAAAACATGGCACCTCAGAACAAAGAGGGGAGAAAGGCGGAGAAAAAGAGAAGAAAACGGAGAAACAAGCAGCGTTCTTAAAGCCCGTCGGTGAAGACCCAAAGAACTGCAACTCAGCCCAAGCTTCACCAGAAGAAAGAACCGGAGGGACTCCACTCCAACAACCGCTGCAAACACCGCGCCTCCCTGAGAGCCATCCACCCATCAGCTCATCAGCCACTGCAACCAACTGCAAAGACCTCCCTCTTTCCTGCATCCAAGTAAACCAACTTCCTTTCCTTTCTAACCTAAACTGTCCTATTCACCTGCTATATTCCTTTAGGTTTATATTCCTACAAACTGCTTGCTTTGCAGAACAGTTTTTCCCTTTTCAGGTTAATCATTTTAAATCTGGTCACTGCATTTTCATGATTACATCGTTTGTGTCTTTTCCGTTATTTCATGTTTATTGTTTGTTAGGTGTAATGTCTGTCTTATGTTAGTTGTAGGAATAAATGCATGTCTTTTTACACAACTTCAGCCTCCGTCATTGAGTGCTCACAATAGTCCCTGCCTCTGTGCGATCTGGCTACTACGCTCTGAAACCTCTAAACTCGCCTGAAATATCGCGAGACTCTCTCTCATCGGCCGTGAGGGGAGCTTCGCTACCGATCGTTTACATTACCTGGTGACGCAGCTCGCTGGACGAGCCCACTAACCCAGGTTATTAAGCGATACTGGTTATTAATGAATCCCATTTAAGTCTCACATTAACAGATATCGGGGATTCGCAATTGAGTTTGGAGGAGCCGACCATTCGGCATAACAATTGGTTAATAATCAGCATTAAATAATAATTAATTAAAAGTTAATTAATTTCAAAACATATTGGTGGAGATATTAAAATTTACCTGAGCTAATAATTCCTACAGAGGGAACAGAAAACGGAGGGACAAAAGGGCCAGGAGTGAACAGAGGCACAGAGAGACAAGGAGCAGAGACAGGAGAAACAGAGGGACGAGGAGGAAACAGAGTGGACCAGATGGGAAAGACCGGGGGACAAAGGGGAGCCTGAGGGAGCCACAGCGGGCGATGTGCAGCAGCATCTGTGTGCCACGTCCCCTGATCATCCACGTGTGCTTCCCCGATCATGCCCAGCTGTTTCCTGTTATTTTTGGCTTGTCTTGTGTATTTAGTCCACATCTGAGTCCATATTCCCCCTAACTTAAAATGTTAGTTTGTCGCCATCCGCCCTGTCTCTCCCGTACCATGCCTTCTCCAAATAAACCCGTTTTTCCCTCATCTTCGCCTTCCTGCCTCCTCCATTCCCGCTACCTGCCTGCCCGTCTACCCCACGTACCTGACAATTTAGTTATTTGTAAAGAATTAATAGTGCTTTGAAATCAATTCTGTACTGAACTCGGAGCCAATGCAGGGACCTGAGAATTGGCGTGATGTGATCTCTTTTCTTTGTTCTGGTTAGAACTCTGGCAGCTGCATTTTGAATGAGCTGGAGCTGTCTAATGGACCTTTTAGGAATCCTGGTAATAAGATCATTGCAGTAATCAACCCTGCAGGAGATAAAGGCATGTATTAGTTTTTCAAGGTCTTGATGGGACACAAAATCTCTGACTTTAGCTATGTTTTTAAGATGCTAGAATGCTGACTTTGATATTGATTTAATATGTTCACTGAAGTCAAGGTCTCTGTCCATGATTACACCGAGATTTCTAACATGTGTTGTTGTTTTAAAGGTTCTAGATTCTAAGTAGGCATTTAAATTTGATCTTCTTTCTTTCTATGACATGACACATTATTCGTTCTAAGAATTTGACCCAGAGGGAGCATATACAGATTAAACAGAATTGGTCCGAGAATGGATCCTTTTGGGACTCCATATGGCATGATGGTTTTCTCTGATTCACAAGTGCTGATCGCGAAGACTTAAGGAAATCCATGATGACCAAACAGTATCTGTAGCTCCTATGTGACGAACAGCTAAATTGCTTGAACAGAAGTAGGGCTGCAACGATTCATCGAGTAACTCAAATAACTTGATTACAAAAAATCTTCAATGGAAATTCTTTGATTCGATGCTTTGTGTAATCCGTATGACTACAGTGTGTACTGCTTAGTGATCACCCTGGTTCACTCGGAGGATTATTACAGTGGGGCGGCATGGTGGTGCAGTGGTTAGCACTGTTGCCTCACAGCTACACCTTTACAACATCTATTTTCGCTAGCAAGAAACATTGCGTCAAAGCGGAGGGCAAGCCTCAGTTCTGAACATGTTGATATGCTCACTTTTCTTCATTGCAATCGCCACATACACCATGAAAGACTGGCACACACACACTCATTCTCTAACACACTGAAACACACACACTCTCACTCACACACATGAACATGCACACACCATTCCTACCTCATTCAGGAGATACAATCCTGTCAGAACTTTTTTATGCCTCATATAAATGTACAAGAATACAGAGAGTAAAGGCCATTTTAACGTATGCCTTAGTTTAAGATATATGTATACCTTTTTCAGTAATTTTATGTGACATTTTATTTATTTTTGCATTTAAGTGTTTTCTTTAAAAAAGAAAAGAAAACATATGTACATAAATTTTGTCAGTTGTTGTATGGAATTCAATCATGAAAATTGTTCCTAAAAAGGAAACCCATGAGTTGTTCATTTTAAGAGACCTGTCTATTTTTGCTTTTTTAAATAGTTACTATTGCTCTTTAATAAGACAAAAGTATTTCTTATCCAATTACGCGATTAATCAATGAAATAATCTATAGAATACTCGATTACTAAAATAATCGATAGCTGCAGCTCTAAAGAGAAGAGAATGGCAGCTTGGGAAGGCAGGAAACAGCATGGCCGAACGCACAGCTACCCGCAATTTCACACAATTATGAGCAAAAAACTAGCTTATAGCAGTGCGATTTTGAAAATTTAAGGGTGCTGGCCGATACAACGCACAAATTTAGGAAAAGTCATGAAAGGAGGGTCCTGGAGTTTGATCGAGTGCAAAGTTTTTTTTTTTTTTTGTCGTTGCGGTCAAATGACTGGAGCTCACCTCTTCTAGTGTTAACTACTCCATGTCCATCCAATTTACATAAATAGCTAACCGTACCATGACTAAATTCACACTTTTTGAGACTGAGAACAAGCAAAGCCTTCTGTAGTCTATCGAACACTTGCTCAAGCAAACATATATGCTGATCCCAGGAATCTATATATAACGAGTATATAATGACATCATCTAGGTAGGCTTCACAATTTGGGATGTCACCGAACACTTGATTCATTAACCTCTGGAAGGTAGAGGGGGGTGCATTTTGTAAACCGAATGGCACCACAGTGTACTGCAAAAACACATCTGGGGTGGCGAAAGCGGATATTTCAGAGGCACGGGGAAAAAGTGGAACTTGCCAGTATCCCTTCAGTAGGTCTAATTTGGTCATGAACTTAGCAGACCCAATGCGATCCACATAGTCTTCCATTCACGAAAGTGGATAGGTGTCTGACTTGGTTACTGCGTTGACCTTTCGGCAATCACTACAAAACCAGACTGTACCATCAAGTTTGGGGACCAACAAGCAGGGGAAACACAAGGGACAAATGCTAGGGACAGCTAGAGCAGTTTCTAGTAAATAAGTGGTCTCTTTTGACATCTGGGACCATTTCTGGAGGTTGACATGATAGGGGTGCTGTTTAATAGGAGTATTTTCACTAACATCTACTGTATATCATATTCTCAAACCAGGGTTCATGAAGGGGTATCTAAGAACAAAGACCTAAAGCGTTTCACCAGCGACATAATGTCAACCTGGGTGGATCGAGACAAATGGGGGAGATGGTTTGAGAGGTTCTGGAGAGCTTCGGAGTTCTGAAGATGAGCACAGGACAAACAACTTCTTCCCAGACGTAGGTCATCAGTCTCTGGCAAGTATTTATTAACAGAAACAACACCTATACGAGTGGGAAGTTGAGCGGATACGAGCGAGGGACGGCGTACCGACCAGTCGAGATATGGCTTTAACATATTCACATGAATACGATATTCACTCCTGTACGGTATCATGAATAGCAAAGAGGAGGAGAGGCATCCCATCATCCCACTCCTTTCCTGCGTCTATACAAAACGTGCAAAGCATATTCTTAAATGTCTGGTGGAACCTTTCCAGTGCACCTTGACTTTCTGGGTGGTAGGCGCTGGAAACGGCATGACGAATTCCCCATACACGAATCACTTGATCAATAAGTCTAGATGTGAAATTGATTCCCTAATCTGATTGTACATACTTGGGAAGCCCGAAAGTGGTAAAGAACTTAATCAAGTTTTAGATTTTCACCGGTGTTGGAAGGCTACATATGGAAATGGCCTCAGGATAACGTGTTGCAGCACACATCAAAGTAAACAAGCAGCAGTTGCCTGAACGAGTTTTGGGTAACAGACTGACACAGTCTACTACTTGTATGTGTTCGAAGGGCTCTCTGATCATGGGAATTGGATATAATGAGGCTGTATCAATAACCTGGTTTGGTTTACCAACTGCATGCAGGGAATACTTGAAGCATTTCCATCGCAATATCATTTGCGGAAATCACTGGATCTGGAACTATCTCAGGTAGGGGAATGAATCTCTCTCCTGTAATATCATTCCCTAAGATGAATGTAACACCTTGTACAGGTAACTGAGGCTGAACCGCCACATGCACATATCCTGAGAAATCGGGCGTACACAAATAAGCATTGTGCAGGGGAACCCCAGTCACACATAAATCTATTACCTGAATTAAAACGTCAGTATCACAGTAAGTATCATTACACAGGGAAATAACCCCTTCCACTAAAAGCGGCTCCCGTATCCCGCAGGATAGTCACAGGGTGCCTTGTCTCAGTCTCACTGAGTGAGACAGAACCAGCGAAAGCAGCATGAAATATCACAGGACGAGGGTGAAGTGCTGTCGGGGCAGGCAACAACATGTACCTTTCTAGCTGCTGCACGAACTTCCTTGTGCTTCAGCGCAGGAGAAACCAAAATAATGTGACTGATCTCGTGGCAGTAGAAGCATTCGCGTTTCTTCATGGAGGTGATGCAGATGGGGTAGAAGCCACGCCCGGACGGGGATGAATTCTACGAGGTAGAGGAGTTGGAGTAAACACCATTCTATGGGTCAATATAAACTCGTTAGCGAGGGTGGCAGCTTTGGTCAATGAAGTGACATTCTGTTCATTTAAATAAACTACAACTCGATCAGGAATACAGTTTTTAAATTCCTCTAACAATAAATGCAATCGAAAACCCTGCTTGTGCTGCACCACTTCTGAAAAAGTACTGCTTTCTCATGTGTGAACTCCACCTGGGTTTGACTGGCGGATTTATTCTGGTGATATGCCTCCGGTACTAATTCATATGCCCAAAGCACAGTAGACTTCACAGTATCGTACTTGAGACTCTGCTCTAACACAAGAGCGGAACAAACCTCCTGTGCCTTACCCACTAGTTTGTATTGCAATAACAACGACCAAAGATGTTTCGGCCAGTTCAACGTCAAAACAATGTGCTCAAAAATGGAAAAGTACCTAATTTTCCCAAAACACAGGAACAAGACCAATGTGTCGGCTCACATCACTCGACTATCTCTCAAGGGAGAACAGGGCCGAGGTGCATCTGGGGCATCAGGTTGTGCTTTTGGAGTCGGACCTGGTGTGGTTACCTTACGCAGAAGCGGCACCAGCTTTCGTTCACCTGTGCTCAACCGCCGTAACTCTAGCTCTTTATGTGTCCCATGTGTGTATCGAACTTCCTGGGATACAAACGTCATGTGTGTAACTAAACTCTTCAACCAATAAGGACAAAGTTGTCGTAACGGAGATGGTTCCAGCTTGTGCAGCTGGCTGACAGGTGCTGCACGATCTGTCTTAAGTCATCTGCCTCTCGCAAGTTTTTTGTACCATGTGACATGGTGACACGTGGTGATGTTTTGCGCTGGACAATAAAAATGTAACCATAATGCATTGCGTCAGGACCAGAATGCACTGCGCTGTAAGCGGCTGCATGAAGTCAAACGCACCCAATAACAAACATAAAACCTTTTTAAAATTGTTTTCTTCACCCGTGCAGTAAATTTAAATGAAGAGCTATGATGGTGCTGCAAATGGCATTGCATAGTAGTAGCATTAGCCAATGTGTACAGCATTATTATACTATAGTGATTACACTTACAGATTTTGTCTGTTACTCTTTCGCTGTTTATATTTTCAGCTGAGTACCCAAAATGCTGCCACACAAAAGATTTAAAGGTGTCTGGGGCATCTGCTATGGTAATTTAGTCAGACACCGACATGCTTACAGCAGCATATTTGCAGTGCATTCGCAAAACCGCTTTTCACTCCGACGAGAAATCTTGTCATGTTGTAATATTGCGAGAACTAGTGCAACACCCCTACACGACAGCTTTACTGTAGATTTACCAAGATCAACCATAACAAACTTTCTCCGTCTGCTCGAAATATTTACTTACTGGAAAAAAATAAACCGCAACGCCTACATGATTTCTAATGAAATATATTGCAGCCAGGGACGGATTATGGGTTGTGTGGGCCCCTGGGCAAAACGTTCGCGAGGGCCCCCCCCCCCACCAGCACCACCACCACCACAACCACCACAGGGCCCTTGGCAGCCAAACGCCCTCCCTATAGCGTCAGGGGCCCTTGTAGCAGAGGATAAAAGAATGTAGGCCCTCTAAAATAGACAAACGAAAATACATTGTTGATAAGCATTGCAAATTGGCCCTGCTGGCCCGGTCCGTAATCCGTCCCTAATTGCAGCATTTTAGAATTGGTTGGTATTACAATTTTTACACATAAAAGATAAGTAGTTCTTTATTTTATTTTTGACAATGCAACATGACAGTAATTTGTGCCAAACTGGAGGATACAGCCACATTTTATATGTGCAGTTTGCAATGCTGAAAGTTGTGTTTTTTAGCCCATTGAACATTGAGTGTGTGAAGAGTTTTGAAGTAGTAGCCATGGTTTTGCGACAAGCGCAAACATGTAAAAAACTATAATATATATCCTGGTTTGTTTGGTGACATACCTTCGAGAACAACTTGGATAGAGTACGATATTGATGTAGGCGATTCCTCTCCTATTAAGCAACGTTTTTATTGTGTGTATCCAGAAAAATGAAAGCTGTTGGAAGCTGAGATTGAGTATATGCTCAAGAATAATATGTCTCTGCTGTCTTTTTCTGAATGGGCTTCGCAATTCATTATTGTTGATAAACCGGACAAGACAGTTTGTTTGTGTACAGATTTTCACAAAATAAATATCATCACTCAAAATGATTATTTCCCATTACCCCACATTAACAAATATATTGATGAAGCCTGCTCAGCCAAATTTGTGATAAAACTGGACCTTTTAAAAGGTTATTGGCAGGTGCCGCTAACATCAAGGGCAAGAGATATCTCATCTTTTATTACACCATTTGGGGTGTATTCTTATACAGTAATGCGCTTTGGGCTATGAAATGCTCCGGTCAATTTTCAAAGGCTTAGGAATCTTGTAATGTCAGGTTTAGACAGGTGTGAAGTATATCTTGATGATCTGATCAAACGACATTTTAAACGACACTTGGGATTCACATTTGCAGAGGCACAAATCAGTGTTCGGTTGATTGACTTAATCGCAGCTTACAGTACGATGAACCTGGCAGTGTGAGTTTGCCAGGGCCACTGTAATATACTGCAATTGTTGGTAATGGTAAGGTATGTCCTATTCATGCTATTCATCCAAGAAAGATCTGTGGAAATGTTTGGGATTGGTGGGTTATTACCGATGTTTCTGCAGAATTTTCTTGAGTGTTGTGGCTCCCTTGACCATTCATTTAAGGGATGGGGAAAAGTATGTGTGGACATCTAACTGTCACACCATGAAAATGTTAAGTCCATACTCTGTTCTGCTCCTGTTTTGGCCGCTGCACACTTTGATAAACCTTTTTCATTATAGGTTGATGCGCTGTTCTGATTCAAGCTGATGATCGAGGGGTTAGCCATCTTGTTTGTTTTTTTCCAAGGAAATTCTGCACATATCAGCTTCATTATTCGGTGGTGGGAATGGAAACTCTAGATGTAATATGAGCTTTACAACATTTTGCTGTGTAAATTAATTCTGGTGTGGCATTGACTGTCTTTAATGACCATAATGCTTTGACTTTTCTGAATTCATTGAAACCTCTGCGGTCATATGGCTTTGCACTGGATGGGCTGCTTAATTTGCTGCGCTCTGTGCTGCATACAGAATGATTGGGATTTCTTTGGACTTCCCAATCCCTATAGTGGTCTTTGTTTTCTTTTTAGAGGGGGCATGTGACGACTCTCAGCGTTGCCGCTGTGAGCGCTTGTAGGCGTGGCTGGGGAGCTCATTACAGATGCACCTGTGCTCTCCCCTTTAAAATGAGAGGCTTTTGGAAAATGACTGTGGCTCTTGGGCTCGGCGCTGGATGTTTGCTGTTTTATTTGTTTTTGGTTCTGTTGTTTGGTTGTACTGTTTTGCATTTGATTCTTCTTTTACAATATCACCACAGCCATGCACTGGTGAAAACGGTAACAACGGTACAGACGTCAATGACAGGATTAGGAAAACATACTTTAACATGGACTAATACACAGGATTAAATGGAAATAATAAGCTGGTAACAATCGGGATTTCACACGAGGTTAATGAAGAGGCGTGGCACACAGGAGGATCGGACGAGCAGGGGATGACAACTGGAGATCATTCTGTCATGCTGATTGAGTTAGAATAGCAGACTGGATGCTTTAAAAGGAGGGTGGTGCTTGGAATCACTGTTAACCATGGTTACCTCCAAGGAAACACATGCAGTCATCAAAATGGGCTTCACAGTCAAGGATATTGCTGCTAGTAAGACTGCACCTAAATCATCCATTTATCGGATCATTAAGAACTTCAAGGAAAGAGGTTCAATTGCTGTGAAGAAAGCCTCAGGGCTCCCACGAAAGTCCAGCAAGCGCCAGGATCGTCTCCCAACATTAATTCAGCTGCGGGATGGGGCACCATATCAAATCATCACACTTTCATACCTCATCATCATGGATTTTAACAAAACTTGGCATGCTGATTTGGTCACATGAGTAAGTCATGAAATCGGGCATGTCTGGGATCAATATTGGGAGAGATTTAAGCAAACAAAGTTTTAACTTTTGGGGACGGGGCTGTGACTCTGACTGGCTATATTTACTTTGTCCAGCTCTATAGATTGAACAAATAATATGCCATCCCCATGTGAATAATTATTAATTAATAATTAAAGACAAACAATGCCTTTTCCAGCATGATGGATCACTGTGCCATGAGCCAAAAGTGATAACTAAGTGGCTTGGGGAACAAAATATCAACATTTTGGGTCCATGGCCAGGAAACTCCCCAGACCTTGTGGTCAATCCTCAAGAGGCAGGTGAACAAACAAAAACTGACAATTTCTGAAGAAACTCCAAGCATTGACTTTGCAAGAATTGGCTGCCATCAGTCAGGATTTGGCCTAGAAGTTGATTGGCAGCATGTCAGGACGAATTGTAGAGGTCTTGCAAAAGAAGGGCCAACATTGCAAATACTAACTCTTTGCATAAACTTAATGTAGTTGTCAATAGAAGACTTTGACACATGAAATTCTTGTAATTATACTTCAGTATATCACAGAAACATCTGACAAAAAGATCTACAAACACTGAAGCAGCAAACTTTGTGAAAACCAATACTGTGTCACTCAAAACATTTGCCCACGACTGTGTACGCGATTGCCTTCATGCTTGGCACATGGTAAAAGGCAACTATCCAGTTAACTCTAGAACTGCCTGTTTCTCATACCAATTGTCATGCCCAGCTCATACAATCCTTGTGTGTGCCACGCCCCCTGATTATCCACGTGTGCTTCCCCGATCTAGCCCAGCTGTGTCTGATTATTTTTGCCCAGTCTTGACTGCCTGTGCGCTCACCCGCTTACCCGGCAACTCTAACACCAATGAACATTAAACTGTTTTAAACTCCAAGCAAAATTTACTTTGGCGTATGGAGCCCTTTGAGCTAATGTGCCATTGGTGTTAATGACAGCAGCAAATCTAACACCATCTCAAACAAAAAGGCATAATGTTGCTAACAGAGTACTGTAGCTATTTTGTCTTGAAATCGGATGGCGGAAATTCAGAATTTAATATGTTGGATAAATAGACGTAGTTTATTGGTGATTTCATGTTTACACTATTTAACAACTGTATTAAGGTATTTTTTATACAAATCAATTCAGCTGAAACAAAAAATGTACATTTTCAGGGTCATTCTCACGCATCTGGTACGACTCTCGCACTCACACAAGAAATCTTATGGCAAATCTACATTATTCCAATTAGCTACGTCAAAGGCACTGGGGTAGTTCACAAACCCCACAGACCATTTACAAGGTAAAGAAAAAATGTTACATACATGTAATTGCATTTGCATGTGTGTGCAAATCTCACTCCAGACAACTGATCAGAGTTGACAACCCTTCATTTTATTTGAATAAAATGCACTGTTTTCGACTGAAATGGCTTGTCATTGAAATGGCTGAGAATGAGGAGGAACTCCTTCAGCTCCGGGAACCGGTGAGGTTCACCGTGGAGCTACCGCCGCCCCTCGAGCGGTACTTTTACTGGCCAGCGCGACTGGCGAACAAGGTAGCCAGCACGGTGAGAGACTCCATCCTGCGGGTGCCCTGGACTCTTAAAGGGGCCACGCCCGTCTCGCCTGCGTGGGTTCTGCCAGTCCCGCCACCTGCGGCAGCTACGTCCTAGGCGCTGCCTCCGCCTCTGCCTGCTGCGCCCCAGCTGGAGATCCGGGCCACTCCCGCAACCGTCGCCACTCAGTTCTTCACCCTCCAGGGACATTACTGGAGGGTGATGGAAGAACCGGCCACTCAGGGCAGCCCGGAGGTGGACCAGCTCGCCGCACAGCTGTGGCGTGGTTTTGCCACGTTCACACCCGCCTCTGCTCGCGGCGACTTGGAGAGGATAGCGGAGGACCTGAGGAGGCTGCTCCTGTTAAGGAGAGCTCCGCCTGTACCCGAGCAGCTGCCTCTGCCTACAGCTCCTATGCCCAAGCTGTCGCCTCTGCCTGCTGCAGCCGCCTGGCACGAGGCGCTCCCTTCACCTCTGCCTGCTGCACCGGCACCCGAACAGCCGCTTCTGCCTGCTGCACCTGCGCCTGAGGCGCTCCCTCTGTCTCCACCTCTGCCCAAGGCGCTTTCGTCTGTCCTGCCACCTGCTGTAGCTACACCCGAGGCCATCCCTTCGCCTCCGCCACCTGCTGCAACTACGCCCGAGGTTCCTCTGCCTCCCCGTCCGCACGTATGACTATAACCCCTGTAACTCCTGTTCCCGACCCCACTCCAGTCCCTCCAGCTCCTGTCCCTTCTGCCCCAGCCCGAGGAGGTCCCGGGCAGTCTAACCATCACTCCTCCCTCCTTTGAGGTGGAGGACCTTGAATGGGACTCCTCGGGGACCCTCCTTGTGACTCCTCTGCTCTCGCCCCGGCGAGCTTGTCCCCAGCCAAGGGTCCTGATGTCTGTGTCTAAGAGGGGTAGAAGACATAGACGCAGGGCTGGGTTCCCTCCCGCCCTGGCTCAATCTCCCTCGTCTGTGCTGGGGCTCGGAAAGCGCCTGCGGGTCCTGGGCCTCCGGGTCGGCTGTCGCCTACGGGTCCCCCTCCGAAGCCTTGTCGCCCTGCCTCACTCCCGCCTCCGACTCCTCGTTGGTCGCCTGCGGGCTCCCCTGTTGCGGCTCCTCGGTCGCCTGCAGTTCGCCCCACTCCAGCACATCACGGGACGTCACCTTGGCCGGCTTCGGCCTTGCCGTTGCCTGCTGTGGCTCCCCCTCTCTCCTTACCTACGCCAGTGTCCCCTTCAGCTCCCTCGTCCCCTTCCCTGGTGCTCCCTCTGACTCTCTCCTCGGAACCTCCGAGGTCTCCTCCTGCTCTGGCCTCCCAGCCACCTGCGGCCCCTCCGGCTCCCCTTTATTTCCCCTCCTTCTCTCCCTGGTCTCCTGTCTTTGTTTCTCTTTTGTTTGCTCCTCGTCCCTTTGTTCCTCCCATCTCGGCTCCTCCTCCCCCAGTGTTCCCTCCGTTTCCCTGTTTCTCATCTGTCTGTCTGCCTTCCCTGTCCTATGTCAGGTCCTGTCCTGGTTTCTTCCCTTGTGCCAGTTTTGTCTTTCTGTTTTGTTCCCTGTACTTCGTTAATGGTTTTGTTCTTCTTTTCCAGGTCCCGTATCCCTCGTCTCGTCCGTCGCCTCCCCTGAGGCGCACCTGGAGAGCGCGCCTTTGGGAGGGGGTTCTGTCATGCCCGGCTCGTACAATCCTCGTGTGTGCCACGCCCCCTGATTATCCACGTGTGCTTCCCTGATTGTACCCAGCTGTACCCTGTTGTCTTGCGTATTTCAGCCCATGTCTTGCCTTAGTTCTTTGTCCGTCATTGATGTTTGTTTGCGTCAGTGCTAGTGTTCCATTCTGCCCTGCCCGTACCTTTAATAAACCCCCGTTTTCCCCGTATTCCGCCTGCCTGCCTACTTCTTGCCCGTCTACTTGCTCATGCGATCACCCGTTTAACCAGCGATTGTGACAGTCATTCCCTTTGCATTGTTACTCTGACAATTATAAAACAAATATGAGAAAACATCATATATACACTGCGTTCCAAATTATTATGTTTAGGAGTGATAAGGTAAGAATTTTTTTTGTTTGTCAGTTGAACTCATGGATGGTGATATGTGTCGGGGCTCTTTATATCACTGAAAGCAGTTGCAGACACCTGTGCTACTTAGTTTGGCAGGTGTGTCCAATTAAAGGCAACACTACTTAAGAAGGCTGTCCCACATTATTAAGCAGCCTACATTTTCAACCAAAATGGGAAAGAAAAAGGACCTGTCGGCTGCTGAGAAGCAACAAATTGTTGAGTGTTTAGGTCAAGGCATGACACCAATCAACATCGCCAAGACACTTCATCGCGATCATCGCACAATCAAGAAGTATGTAGCTGATTCAGAGCACTCACATGTGTGTGCTGATAAGGGAAGATCCAGGACTCTTTCCAACAGGCAATTACATCGGGTTAAAAGAGCAGCTGCAAAAATGCCTTGTCTTAGCAGCAGACAAGTTTTTGAAGCTGCTGGTGCCTCCAACGTGCCCCGAACAACAAGATGCAGGGTCCTCCAGAGGTTTGCAGCTGTGCGTAAGCCATCCTTTCGACCTCCCCTATCCACTGCACACAAGCAGAAACAACTGCAGTGGGCCAAACAATACACGAAGACTGACTTCAGAACTGTTTTGTTCACCGATGAGTGCCGTGCAGCCCTCGATGGTCCAGATGGATGGAGTGGTGGATGGCTGGTTGATGGCCACCCCATGCAAACAAGGTTACGGCGCCAACAAGGAGGAGGTGGAGTAATGTTTTGGGCTGGAATCATGGGGAGAGAGATTTCCGGCCCCTTTAGGATCCCTGATGGGGTAAAAATGACATCCATAAAGTATGTGGAGTTTCTCAAAGCGCAGTTCCTGCCATGGTTCAAAAAGAAGAACCGCAGCAAGATGATTTTCATGCATGATAATGCACCGTCTCATGCTGCAAAGAACACATCTGCATCTCTGGCTGCTATGGGCATAAAAGGGGACAAACTTATGGCGTGGCCCCCATCCTCCCTTGACCTCAACCCTATTGAGAACCTCTGGAGCATCATCAAAAGGAGTGTCTATGATGGTGGGAGGCAGTTCACATCTAAGAAACAGCTCTGGGAGGCTATTCTGTCCTCATGCAAAACAATTGAAGCAGATACCATCCAAAACCTGACAAATTCAATGGATGGGAGAGTTCAGAAGCTCCTTTTGAACAAGGGGTCCTATGTGCAACTGTAACATCACCTATAATAAAGTTTTGACTTGAATACTGTTTGATTTCAGTTTGTAATAACCTGCTAATGCTTATAATTTCACAAATGACCATTTTTTGTTCTTTATAAAAATGAAAAGTTTGGAAACTCTGTTGTGCATAATAATTTGGAACATGCATTTGAGTGCATTTTGAGTGTTTTATTTTTTAAAAATATACTGTTATCATTGGCCAGTTTGTTCAAAAACCTTTCAATTGTACTCTAATAGTTGATGACTGGAAAATTACAATGACTGCAATTCATATAGGTAATTTGGAAAATCAAAAAAAAAAATGTTTTGCATAATAATTTGGAACGCAGTGTAATGTTTTTTAAATCTTTTTGAAATAGAACCACCGATACCCTAGCAATAAAAGTGAATTTAATATATTCTAAAATATTTCTTTTAATTTATATAAAGGCACAGGTGTCATGAACTGGTATTTGGGCAAACAAGCAGGAAGCGGGGAAGCAGGTACACGATCCTGTACAAGCGTCATAACACTACAATGACAGAACTGGGGAAACAAACTCTGATGTGGACTTAAATACACCGAACTAAAGTGGACATTTCAAAACAACTGGTCAATATGGGGAATCCACACAGGGTTAAAGAGGGGGGCATGGCACAAAGGAGGACCAGACAAGCGGGTCATGACAGAACCCCCCTCCAAAGGCGCGTACACGGGGCATGCCCCATGGAAGCGAAGAACGAGACGGGACCGGAACAGTACCTGGGGAAAACAGAACACAGGGAACAAGATCAACACACAAAACAGGCAGAAAGACACCAACTCAAACAAGAAACTACAGTACAAACCACAGGGAATGCAGACAGACACAGGGGCACCAAAAACGGGAACACAGAACCCAAGGAAGGAGACAATGATGGGACAAAAGGGCCGAGAGGGAACGGAGGAACAAAAGGACCAGGGGTGAACACAGGAGGGGCAGAGGGACGAGGAGCAGAGACAGGAGGGACAAAACGGGGAGTCTAGATGAGAAAGGAAGGGGGACAATAGGGAGCCTGATGGAGCTGCAGCTGGTAGAAGACGGCAGCCACAGGGGCAGCAGGTGACCGCAAGGCCAGAGCAGGGGGGGGACCTCAGAGGGAACGAGGAGGAGGACGGAGGGACAGACAGAGGCGGCGAGGAGAAAGTCGGAGGAGATTCCAGGTGAAGGCGAGGAGGGAGGGGAAGCCGCAGCAGGTGACGGCACAGCCACAGCCAACGAAGGCGGTGTTGATTGACGAGCCACAGTGGGGGAACCTGCAGGTGACCGACGAGGCAACGGAGGCGGGGCTGAAGGCGGCCGACGACCCACTGAAGGGGGGCTTGCAGGTGACCGCCGAGCAGGAGCCGGAGAATGCGCAGGCGCCCCTGGAGCCACAGCCAGGGAGACTGAGGGAGAACCAGGGGGCAGGGCAGGCAGGACGTGACCCCTGTGCCAGTGTCCTCTCCCCTTCTGGGAGACTGACAGGTCGGACCCTATTCAGGGTCTCCCCTGCAGAGAAAGAGAAGTCAGAGGGGATATCAGGGATATCCCTGAGGGGTCCCATTTGAGCTCCTCCTTCTCCACTAAGGGAGCAGGAGCGACCGTCCGGCAGTCAGGGACTTCCTTGGGGACAGAGGGCATGGGAGCAGGGTCAGGAACTGGGATGGTTGGAACCTGGGCTGGGAACTCAAGTGTGGCGGAGCCTGAGCCAGAGCGTGAGGCACAGGTGAGCAGGAGCCTTGAGAGGAGCATCAGGGACAGCGGAGCAGGCAGAGCAGGAGCCTGGGGAGGAACCGGGATAGGCCATGGGTAGAGTCGGGATTGGTATGAATGGGCGGAGCCAGGACCGGCAGAGCAGGCGCCTCAGGTACGGGCTTCCACTGGAGCAGCTTCCTCAGGGTCTCCTCCGCACTGATCAGCTGCTGGAGTGGGGACTCGGGAATAATGGCAGCGAACTCCCTCCACAGCTGTTCTAGGACCAAAGCTGCCTCTGGGGAGTCTCGCACCGCTGGCTCGTCCATTATTCGCCAGAATAGACCCTGGAGGGCAAAAAAATGCTTATCCAGGGTCTCAGGTACAAGCGGAGCTGAAGCAGGAGGCGTAGGAACCACGAGGGGCGCTGTAAAAGGCACAGGAACCATGAGGGGCGCTGCAGAAGGCACAGGAACCACGGGGGGCACTGCAGGAGGCACAGGAACCACAGGGGGTGCTGTAGGGGATTGCGCCTTGGCCGTGGGCATTATCTTTTTAAAAAGTTTGAGGACCTGCGGAATGGCGTCTGCAAGCGCCCTTGCCCCTTTAAGGGCGCTGCAGGGGATTGCGCTTTTGCCACAGGCATTACCCTTTTAAAAAGCTTGGGGACCTGCGGAATGGCGTCTGCAGGCGCCCTTGCCCCTTTAAGGGTCAGGTGTGTTCCCACGAATGGGCAAGCTACTAATGCTAGCAGCAGACCGGTAGGCGGACTAGCCTTGGGCTTCCGCTCAGGCGTGATGATGGCGATGACATCCGGAACAAACACCGCCGGATTAAGCACCGGGAGGGATTCCTCCCAACACATAGCAGGGCCAGCTGCGGAGACCGAGACGGCTCTAATGAAGAGCGGGTCTGGTCCGTCCTCCAGTCTGTTCCCCCATGTCCTTCTCCTTCTGTGCGCTGGCGCTGCGAGGCCAGGCAGCTCGGGAGCCGGCATCGGTCTCCAGTTAGCATCCGGCAAGTACAGGCTGGGGTAGCAGAATATGCAGTTATCAGTGATTATCCTTGGGACCCTGGGAAGATCCTCTGACAGCTGGTGCGCTGGCGAAGTGCTTGGTCTCGGTCTATTGAGTTCTGTCATTCTGTCATGAACTGGTATTCGGGAAAACAAGCAGGAAGCGGGGAAGCAGGATCAGGTAGCTGGTATTCCAAATATACAGAGTTTTAATAAGAAAGCATGGACAAAAGGGACAGCACAATACAAGCGTCATAACACTACAATGACAGAACTGGGGGAACAAACTCTGACGTGGACTTAACTACACCGAACTAAAGAGGACAATTCAAAACAGCTGGTCAACATGGGGAATCCACATGGGGTTAACGAGAGGGGCATGGCACACAGGAGGACCGGATGAGCCGGTCATGAGAACACGACGTATTAAACCTCCCAAAACCTGAAAAAAGTGATGCGGTGATATATTACGGGTACCATCCAAAGAGTGAGAAATACCATTTTTTAGGTCATTTTGCCCACCCCTACTCTCTAATTACGTTTTATTTTTTATGTCTGCCCCAGCTGGTACTTCTCACCAAAGTGGAAGAGGCATGTAAACTTGTAGGAGGGAGCGTGATGGACATGTAACACAGTTGCTCTATTTAAAGGAAGGTGAGCTCTGTTTTATGACATTAATTTAACGGATTATTTTTGTCTTAGCTATTGTGGAATGAACATTGTATTTCCTCTAGTGTAAGGATACAGATGACAGGGTGAAAATCAGGTTTCAGCTTACAGCCTTCATGTCTCAAGGTGTTGCTGTAGGTAACTCATGTTCAGCAAGTACACAGATCATTTCAGATTTTTTTAAAGAAGTGTTATTAAATGATGACACATTCCTTGGTTTGCAAACAAGTTGTACATCCCATCTTAGAGATCTAAATTTGCAGTCGACAGGTAATTTTTATTAATGGTACCCCACAGGTCCAGAAGGTAAGTGCTCTTCTGGCAATATGTGTGATCTGAGTGGTTCCAGAAGAACTGCAGTGAAGAACTGCTCCCACGAGCTGGAGCAGAAGTGTGACATCCTTCTGCTCAGCATGGTATAGCAAATACTAAGCTATCCAAAGAATTGTTCTGATGAAATGTGCTGACCAAATGAGAAACAGAGATTGGTGTGGTGAAATCATGTAATATAATCTCTTTCCAGACAAGTACAGCATTATTTACAGAAACGCTTAGTGTTTCTTATGCATAGTAACATTAGCTTTAGTTTACACAACCTTTAAGACATTCAGGCCAAGCATGAGAGACAGAATGAAGATGTTTGCAGCAAGAATGACCTTGGCTCTAAGGCAGGTGCAAAGCCATTGTTTTGCAAATCATTGTTGCTGTTACAGAATGTCGTGCTCAGCAAAGGTTCTACTTATAAAACAGACTCCAACTCTCAATCAGTCATGCTCAGTCCGAGGTTAGGTATCAAACACGAGTCACCCCAAGATGTCTGGATTCCTTCTGGCCCAACCATTGTCTTAATCGAGGTCAAATCATTATGATATGACTTGGATATTCGGGGAACCAGGATTTTTTGCATCGTCTAACCACTGTTACTGAGAAATCAGAACACCAATATAGAGCATCGGTGAAATCTTTTATTTGAATAACAGTTGAGCATTATTTTCGATGATCATGATTATTGAAGGTTAATCATATTTATAATTCCTCAATTGACCCTCCGGTCACCAGTCACTTCTGCTGCAGCCATGGATGGAGCTGAATCTGCTCCAACGTCAACCTATCTGCCGCCTTACGCCTCAGGCACCGGCGAATTAGACTGCAGCAGCCTGTTAGAGAATAGAGTGGCAGAGTCAGATAGTTAGTCAGAAAAAGAATACTCCCTGTCAGGAGACTCTAGTCATAGGAGAAAAAGTAAGCTACTCACCAGGAGAGACCCATCCATCCATCCATCCATCCATTATCTTCCGCTGGATCCGAGGTTGGGTTGTGGGGGTAGCAGTTTCAGCAGGGAAAACCAGACTTCCCTCTCCCCGGCCACTTCATCCAGCTCCTCCGGGGGAATCCCGAGGCGTTCCCAGGCCAGCTGAGAGACATAGTCCCTCCAGCGTGTCCTGGGTCTTCCCGGGCCCTTCTCCCAGTGGGACATGCCCGGAACACCTCACCAGGGAGGCATCCAGGAGGCATCCTCAAATTCAAATTCAAATTTTATTTGTCACATACACAGTCATACACAGTACGATATGTAGTGAAATGCTTACATGACCGCCAGTGACCTTAAAAGAGAATTAAGCTTGTCGTAAGAAATAAATATGAATAGAAGAAATACGATAGAAAAATTAAAACTTAACTAGAATAAGTAGAAATAGAAATAAAAATATAAATAGAAGTATACTGTACATAAAATAGAAGTAAAAATATAAATAGAAGTATACTGTAAATAAAAATAGAAATATACTGTACAATAGAAATTCTTTTAAATTGAAATTAGGTGGAGGAAGTATGGTGTGCAAGTATGCATGGAAAAAGTGTCTTAAGATGCCTTATTAAAGTGTCTTTGTGCAAAGGTTCAGAATGTAAACATAACCATGTGAGTTCAGATGTGAGTGTAGATGTGCATGAGAGTGTCCATAGTGTCCATTGACGTTAACAGGTTGTATTAGTTCTGTGTTTGTGTGTTGTTGAGAGACCTTATCGCCTGCGGGTAGAAGCTCCTCCTCAGTCTCTCTGTGTTGGCCTTCAGGGAGCGGAAGCGCTTCCCTGACTGTAACAGAGAGAACAGTACATTGTTGGGATGGCTGAGGTCCTTCGCGATCTTCCTGGCCTTGGTCCAGCACCGCTTGGTGTAGATTGAGTGCAGGTCAGGGAGCTTGGTGCGGATGATGCGCTCAGCTGAACGCACCACCCTCTGTATAGCTCGCCTGTCCTGCATGGTGCTGTTCCCGAACCAGGTCGTGATGTTTCCCGTCAGGATGCTCTCAATGGTGCAGGAGTAGAAATTCCTGAGCACCTTGGAGGGCAGTCTGAAGTCTCTCAAACGTCTGAGGTGGTACAGACGCTGCCGGGCCTTTTTCACCACGGTGTTGATGTGACAGGACCATGCCAGGTCCTGCGTGATGTGAACACCGAGGTATCTGAAGCTGTCCACTCTCTCCACTGGGCTCCTGTTGATGACGGGGGTCTGGTAGTTCCTCTCCTGCTTTGTACTAAAGTCCACTATCAGCTCCTTTGTCTTGCTGACGTTCAGGAGGAGATTGTTCCTCTGGCACCAGTTCTCCAGATTTCCAATCTCCCCCAGGTAGGCCGTCTCATCGTTGTTCGTGATCAGGCCGACCACGACAGTGTCGTCAGCAAACTTGATGACGGTGGTGGAGTTGGTAGTGGGCACGCAGTCGTAGGTGTATAGAGAGTACAGGAGGAGTACATTATAGAGAGTACTTCAATAATCATGATCATCCTAATCAGATGCCCAAGCCACCTCATCTGGCTCCTCTCAATGCGGAG
This sequence comes from Brienomyrus brachyistius, assembly GCF_023856365.1. Taxonomy (NCBI): domain Eukaryota; kingdom Metazoa; phylum Chordata; class Actinopteri; order Osteoglossiformes; family Mormyridae; genus Brienomyrus; species Brienomyrus brachyistius. The sequence goes on from NW_026042344.1 coordinate 519,549, forward strand.
GAGCAGCGGCTCTACTCTGAGTCCCTCCCGAATGACTGAGCTCCTCACCCTATCTCTAAGGGAGAGCCCAGCCACCCTGCGGAGGAAACTCATTTCGGCTGCTTGCACTCACGATCTCGTTCTTTCGGTCACTACCCATAGCTCATGACTATAGGTGAGGGTAGGAACGTAGATCGACTGGTAAATCGAGAGCTTTTCCTTTTGGCTCAGCTCCTTTTTCACCATGACAGACCGATGCAGAGCCCGCATCACTGCTGACACCGCACCGATCCACCTGTCGATCTTCCGCTCCATCCTTCCCTCACTCGTGAACAAGATACCGAGATACTTAAACTCCTCCACTTGGGGAAGGACCCCCTCCCCGACCCGGAGAGAGCACTCCACCCTTTTCTGGCTGAGGACCATGGTCTCGGATTTGGAGGTGCTGATTTTTATCCCAGCCGCTTTACATTCAGCTACAAACTGCTCCAGTGAGAGCCGAAGGTCACGGTCTGATGAGTCCAACAGCAGAGTCTGCAAAAAGCAGAGACCTAATCCTGAGGTCACCAAGCCGGACACCCTCAACGCCCTGGCTGCGTCTAGAAATTCTGTCCATAAAAGCTATGAACAGAATCGGTGACAAAGGGCAGCCCTGGTGGAGTCCAACCCTCACCGGGAACGAGTCCGACTTATTGCCGACAATTCGGACCAAGCTCTGGCACCGGTCGTATAGGGACCGAAGAGCCCTTATAAGGCAGCCCGGCACCCCATACTACCGGAGCACTCCCCACAGGACTCCCTGAGGGACGCGGTCGAATGCCTTCTCCAAGTCCACAAAACACATGTAGACTGGTTGGGCAAACTCCCATGAACCCTCCAAAACCCTGCTGAGAGTATTGAGCTGGTCCACTGTTCCAAGGCCAGGGCGAAAACCACATTGCTCCTCCTGAATCTGAGGTTCGACTATCTGATGGACCCTCCTTTCCAGCACCCCTGAATAAACCTTCCCAGGGAGGCTGAGTAGTGTGATCCCCCTATAGTTGGAACACACCCTCCGGTCCTCCTTCTTGAGGAGGGGGACCACCACCCCGGTCTGCCAATCCAGAGGCACCGCCCCCGATGTCCATGCATTGCCGCAGATGCGCGTCAACCAAGACAGCCCCGTGACATCCAGAGCCTTAAGAAACTCCAGGCGGATCTCATGCTTGAGGAACTCCCAGCCACCGAGGAGCTTTTTAACCATGTCAGCGACCTCTGTCCTAGAGATAGGTGAGTCCACCCCCAAGTCCCCAGACTCTGCTTCCTCATTGGAAGGCGTGTCGGTGGGATTGAGGAGGTCTTCTTATTATTCCTTCCACTGACCCACAACATCTCAAGCTGAGGTCAGCAGCGCACCATCCCCACTATAAACAGTGTTGATGCTGTACCGCTTTCCCAACCTGAGCCGCCGGATGGTGGACCAGAATCTCCTCAAAGCCGTCCGGAAGTCATTCTCCGTGGCCACGCCATACTCCTCCCATACCCGAGTTTTTGCCTCAGCAACCACCGAAGCCGCGTTCCGCTTGGCCCGCCAGTACCTATCAGCTGCCTCCGGAGTCCCCCAGGCCAAAAAGGCCCAATAGGACTCCAGGAGAGACCCATGAGGGGAATATCAAGCAACCTGAGATGGTTGCCCTCTTGTCGCGGAAGGGCATGTAACCGCACACTAGCTCATAAAGTGTCAGACCTACTGACCAGACCATGGTGGGGCCAGCTAGGTACTCCCCACTCAGGAAGTCCTCTGTCCCTGAAACAACAATGCAAATAATTTACTGCAATGAATTAGGTTAGGACTGAAGAATACACATCCAACTCCACTGCAGGGAGTTATCACAGGTCCAGGTTACCCGCTACTTGCTGTTGAAACAGGGGTTAGTTTGACAGATTTTAATTAGCCTCCCTTACTGACCTGAATATTCCATATAGGGGGTATCTTTCCATTTATCACCACAGCAAAAATCGTTCAGCTTCACCTCCAAAGTGTCTGTCCTGATCAACAGATTCTCTGCTTTGAGGTAGCGATGGAAGACGTCTGAATCCTGGCAGTGATGCAAGGCCCAGAGCACCTGCACCAGCATGTGCCTTGCAACATCTTCTGAGAGGAACCCCTTTGCTATGGCAAAATTGATATAGATCCTGACATGCATCTGGTCTTTCCAGGATCATAATATAGTCTTGTGGTCCATTGAACCAGTCCATGAGCTTCAGCACATTAGCACAAGATGACTCATGGCTGACGAGCATCATTAGCGCCCCATCCAGTGGGATGGGACCGTCAAGTCCAGGCTATGAATGGGAGGGCAGGGTGTACATATATTAAGGCAGAAATTATTGCAAATAAACCAAGGTCCATGAATGAAAACACTTACCAGTTCTAGCTCCTCATCATCCTTTTGGGCATATTTGATGGCCACCTAGAGGGAAAAAAATCACAAATTTAGTGTAATCTGTATTGAGAAAGCATAGGCTTTTACAGGTGCATGTAACAGGTATAATGAAAGGGATCTCTGGAGAGATATAACTATGCATGTCACGACTTCACCATTTGGAGACTTACTGGGAAGACATTGGCCTTGCGAGTACCGGCATAAACGGCTCCATAACCACCTTCTCCGAGTAGCTCCCTCTGGTGGTACAAGTTCTACAACATTAAGCATGTTCATTTCAGAAAAAGAGCCCACACAGCATTTTCTACACGATAACACAGTTTCAAAAACTTCACTATTAACATTAAATACCATGCATTAATATTTATTTACTGCATGCCTCCCCTGAACTTGGTCCTTTCATTCAGTATTATCTTTAGTTTGCCTATTACATGCTACAGTCAGAATAAGCTCAGGTTCAGAATAAAAGCAGCCACAATATTAAATCAATTTGGGTACATGTTTGTTTTCAAAACATTCAGTGGTAGTTTTTATCAAGCAATGAATTAATTATTGCATTTATTTATTTGTTTAATCTATAAGCCAAGCACACTGTTCACATCTGTTCTTGCAGCAAGCCTTATTAAAGAGATTCACATGGCTTTCTTAATAATAAATAAGTTATGTATAATTTTCATGAACTATCAAAGCCAATCGTCCAACCATTGCGGGACCCCTTAAACCACAATTCACCAAAATTCACCGGATAGGTGAGCATCATTCGAATATTGTAGAATCTAGAACCACGGACGTCATCATGCACGGGTTTTCCTGGGCTGAACCCCAGAGCCCCCCCCCCCCCTTGCAAAATGGAAAAAAAGATGTTTCAAAATATTATTTAGCAGAAATATAATTTGTTGTAAATTTGCATATTCTCCCCTGTCTTTGTGGTCTTTTTTTCCGGGTTCTCCGGTTTCCCCATAATCCAAAAACACGCTGTCATGCCAAATTGTCTGTCGGGATGATTGTGGATTGTGTGTATAAAAGGTGTGTGTGCCCTGTGATGAGTTTGCATTCCGTCTTAGATTATACTTTGCCATGCGCCCGTTGCTTCCGGGTCAGGCTGTGGAGCCCCGGATGGATGGATAATTGTTAGTTATCTGTTCTCTAATAAGCCGTGGTTCATTCATTCTAAAGCTAAATGTATCTCCAACTAGTACACTAGAAATCATGAAGTGACATGGAATCTGCCATTGCAGTTCTGTCCAGCTACAAGTGTCAGGGTCAGCCCCAATTGTTCCACTCTATGTCCATTCCCCGTTTGGCCAGCAAGCATTGCTGGTCATCCTGTCCCTTGTGTTGTCAGTCTTTGTGTTTTCCCCTGTTTCATCTCAGCCAGATGGCTCGACTTGTTGAGCATGTGGTTCTCTGTATCCCTTTGCCGTGTGTTCAAATCCCACTTCCTCTGTTTTTGTATTTTACTCCTTAGTATTTCATTTGTAAGAGTTTTTCTAGTTCTTGTGTCTGGTGATTTTATATTTGGTTTTACTTTCGTTCCTTGTGCCCCTTCTTGTGTTTTTACCTGTCTAATTCCCCAGTTTTAGATTCTGTTTCCCTGTTTCTTGCTTAGTTTTTAGTTTCCCTGTTTTAGTTCCTTACACTTAATAAGTTTCATCTGTGCCCTGTTTTCCCAGTCTTTGTTAATCAGCCTCACCTGTCCAGTGTTAGTCTCATTACCCCTTGGTATTTTAGTCCCTGTTTCGGTTCAGTTCCCGAGTGGTTCGTTGCTTGTGGATGTTCTGTTGATAGTGTAGTTTTGAATATTTAGTTTGTAGCCTACCTGTCTTGACCCTTTGTAAATTTAGTCTTTGTTTGTCCCCTTTTGTTTTTGACTCCTCGTGGTCCTTTGGTTTTTGTAGTGTTCTTAGTGTTTTCTATTTTGTTAAATAAACCTCTGTCTAGTGAGCCACAAGTGGGTCGTCCACCATTTGTGCCTGCGCCGTGCCTGCGCCATGCCTCGTTCCCACTGAAAAGCCGCCCGGATCCATGACAAAAAGCAGCCTAACGTTTCTGGTTCAGTCATAAACAGTGTAGCTGGTTTGGCAGAAAGTTTTACAAAAAAGATTAAGGAGGAAAAAAGTGAACAGGAGTAGATCACCGAAAGCCAGTCGTATTCCTCTGAATGGAAATACACCGGAAACCACTTGTAATGATCACATTTGTCCAGGTGAAATTGATCATTATACTGCATGAGGCTGGTTTTTAGTACCGTCTTTTACCATCTAATTCCATTTGTATATTTATTACATGAATATAAGGACAGCGTCGCTATTTACTTAATTTTATTGACAATTTCAAAATACAAATGTTTCAAACGCTTTTCAAATTACAGTACGATACAAATTAAATTACTGAACTGTGTATAATTCAAAACTGCTATAATACTATACTGTACATAAAATTCAGTCTTATGTTACAGCGCATTTTCACAACTTTACATTCTCAAAAACCACTTGTAGTTTCACTGCTGCATCTCGATGGCTTGTTTTTGGTGGTTTATCATCAGCTTTCTTGAGTCTTTGTCATTGAGAGAAAATGAGATTCTTTTTTGCCATCATGTTTTCTGTGGGTGCCACATTACCCTTAGGTAGGTAGCCAGAAGCAGAAGGGTTACAGCAAGGCAAAGGGATGATCAAAATAAAGTTTAAAAAAAAAGAATTATCACAGTTATGGGAAAAGATGAAGAATATAAGCAGACTGCTTGATTACTATAAGCCAATTATTTAAACAGTATTAGTACAGGAATGATTCTGTCCCAAGCTTCTTGATCCATATAAGCAGTTGATCACTATAACCGTGATCAGTATACGAGTGTTCCACTATATTTAAAAAGTATTTGTATAGAAATTATTCTGTCCAAAGCTTTTTTTTTTATCCGTATAAGCGGTTGATTAGTATAATATGATCATTGATGGACGTGATCATTACAGGCACACCTGTGTTCGTCCCCAAATCATTATGTTCATAGCCGATAAAGTTTTATATGTTTGTAATATTAACATTTTCAATTGACTTTCCCTTCAAATGTTCAATGTTTTAGCATGCTTAATTTGAAAAGGGCAAATTTCGGCTCGCAGCAGGACCAGTGCTTAATACGGGATGAAATTATTTTTAAACAATGTAAAGTTTTGTGTAGAAAGTGTTCTTAACTTTAAGGGAAGAGGTATTAATTTAAACTCCTCACAGTTATGATTATTTGTGGCTTGATTTTTTTTTATTTTTTTTAAATATATAGTCGGGTCACTAAAGACCTGAGGTATATAATGGGGCTTCCTGAATGTTCTATATATACAAGGGGCAATATAAAGTATGTGTGGCTTAAGCAGTGTCAGGTTACGGGCAAGAAGGGAGACAAAGGCAGATGTGGGGAAAACCGAAAAGCAAGGCTAAAGGAAAAATGGGGAAGGGAGAATCAGGGAGACCAGAGGACTCAGGGCAGACTGGGGAGCACATGCAGGCAGCAACATCAATTACTGGACTGGGGAGCTCAAGACGGGGAGACACTACTGTATATACACCACTGACGAGGAAGCGGGGAAAAACGGGGCGGGAGGTGATACAGGGTGTAACATGCAATATTTTCATGCCTGCTTTTGTAGGCTTTTGCAAATAGGTCCTATGATTGTTTTCAAATTGAGTTTGTCCTCGGTCATTCTATAAGTCCCACAGTGTTGAAATAGGATGGATGGATGGCATGTTTCATGCTGCTTGTAAAAAGATTCTTGCTGTTGTCAGGCTTGTCATTATACTATATTTACCTTTGTCTCTTTGACAAACCATACATATTTTGTTTTAGGTTTTGTAATGGTTTAACTACTTAAGTCTGGTAGTGGTCCATGCAGCAATGCCTAATTAAAAACATATGCTTTGATACAGCATACTTTGTCTCACATAATTTCAGATTGAAGTTTCACCAACTAATTACCATAATTCAACTTTGAGAATAGTGAGATAGTATCCAATCAGAATAATCCATAAAAATAATCTGCCAGAATTATCCATGGGATAAAAAGTGAGATTCATGAGTGTCACTTATCAGCAGTGTTCACAGTGAACTAGGCCGAGGACAGAAGGGATGATAATCTTCAAAATTCATTACAAGCATCCATAGAATAATCCACTAAAAATGGCAAGACTATCTGAGGCTACATCACACAATTCAAACCTTTGGCCACAAAATTATGAAACATGAGACTAGCTCACACAATGATTGCATCCAATAAAATGACGCACAAGATTAAAAACACTAGAAACGCACAACTTTTTTTTCCCACAGTAAGGCGACTGTTTTTTCAGTTAAATGTTTTCTGTGGTCCCAGAAATCTTGGATATGCAGAAATTTAAATCACCTATGTGGTAGAAATATTTTAAATATAACACTTAGAATAAAAGTCGGACCTCTCAGTTTGAGGTAAAGAAAATCTCTTTTATTCCAGCATTCCAACGAAGCACTCTCATCACACTCTGGCACTTGGTACCAAGTCGCACGGAGCACACAGAGCAACCAGTTGATAAACCATAACTCCCAATTCCCAATAAGGACCTCTAAATCCTGATTGGTCACGAAACACCAACCAACCAAGCTCAAACGTATAACAAACACAATTCTCCTGCTCTATTGGTTTACCTTGGTGACAAGGTAAAATCTACCCATCTAGCTCAGTTTACCAGAATCTGTCTCGGCTTCTAGACTCTACTTGAGATATGTATATAGATATTGATCATATGACATTGAATCACTATTAATGGTTGGGTGTTCTATTGATTAATGATTAACATATTGACGTCCTTGTCATTAAATCACTGCAAATACATGGTTAGCATGATTAGTATGATTAACATAATCACTTATACATTTGCACTACCGCATAGCTTGCTATTTATTGTCTGCCACAACTATTTTATGAAGCTATAACTCACTGTGCTGTAAACCTTGGCAGCTTCAGCCTGTTGCACATTGTCTAACTAGAAGGTTGATAATATATTTTCCCTTTAACATAGTGATAAAATAAACGCTAATAAAATTGGATATTCATAGATTCAGGGCCAACATACTGTAAAGTAGCTACTCAATTGATTACATGGTATTGAGTACATGTAATGATTACATCATGGATATTTGGCATACTTTTCAATATCATAATACTTATATTCTACATTATATAGTGCTAAATAATATTCCATACAATGTCCCATTTGAAAGAAACTCAGAACGTGTCAAAGAACTCAGATGCCAACACGTCCAGGTGAGTTTGACCAATACAGCACACGCAGACATTTACTCTTTCCACAACATAGTAAATTATGCAATTTGTGACTTTGTGTGTTCTTAGATTTACTGAAGAGTTATGGAGCTTGAGGCGAGTGAGACTGAGCATATGTTCATCTTTCTGGATGAGGCTGGCTTCATTTTAGCAAAATACCGCCGCCGTGGAAGAAATGTGATAGGAAGAAGAGACACCATTGATGCTCCAGGTCAGCAGATTCTGCAGAAGGACTGCACCTGCACAGGGCTGTAATTGGCCTATACAACACAGCCCTCCTGGTTACTTTTCTTCATGAACTGTGGGGAAAAAATGTATTATCCCAAGAGATCAAGAAATGCAAAATTTACCAACATATGCGATTTGTATTGGACAATGTGGCCTTTCGCCACTCTTGACAGGTCACTGCATGGTTTACAGACCACCTAAGGATGAGGCCATTATTCCTGCCACTCTACTCACCTTTCTTCAATCAATGAGGAATTTTTTTCTATATGTAGTGTACATGGAAAGCGTATGACCACCGCCCACATGATCATATGTCATTACTAGATGCAATGGTGGCTGGGTGTATGGACATAACTGCAGAGGACATCCAGGGTTGGATGAGACACTCTAAGAGATTCTGTATTAAGTTAATGACAGAGCACATCATCCGATGTGATGCTGATGAAAATCTATGGCCAAATGCTGAGGATTTCAAAAAAGGGGATAGAAGTAATTTGTCTAACTATAGGCCAATCAGTCTAACTTGTATAACTGGTAAAGTTATGGAGGCTTTAATCAAAGAGAAAATGATAGATTACCTGGACTCCAATAACATTTTGCGGGATAGCCAGCATGGATTTAGGAGAGGTAGATCCTGTTTAACAAATCTGTTGGAGTTTTTTGAGGAAGCTACTCAGGAAGTTGATGATAAGAAGGCCTATGATGTCATCTACTTAGATTTCCAAAAGGCTTTTGATGTTGTCCCCCACAAGAGGCTCCTACTTAAACTCAAAGCGACTGGTATTTTAGGTACCGTAGCGACCTGGATTGATAACTGGTTAACAGATAGGAAACAGCGAGTAGTTATAAGAGGCACAATGTCACAGTGGGCTTGCGTTCATAGTGGGGTACCGCAGGGTTCGATTTTAGGACCACTATTGTTCCTAATTTACATAAATGATATGGATACCAATATATACAGTAAACTGGTGAAATTTGCAGATGACACCAAGGTGGGTGGTGTAGCAGATACTGAATTAGTGGCTCAGCAGCTACAGCGGGATCTTGATTTAATTAGTGACTGGGCCGATACCTGGCAGATGAAATTTAACGTCGATAAATGTAAGGTACTCCATCTAGGGAGCAGAAATATAAAGTACAGGTATTTCATGGGTGTCACTGAAATAAAGGTAGCTGATCATGAGAAAGACCTTGGTGTGTATGTTGATGCTTCCATGTCCCATTCTCGCCAGTGTGGGGAAGCAATATAAAAGGCCAATAGAATGTTGGGGTATATCTCCAGGTGTGTGGAGTTTAAGTCAAGGGAGGTAATGCTAAGATTATACAATTCCTTGGTGAGACCTCACCTAGAATATTGTGTGCAGGTTTGGTCACCATATCTTAAAAAGGACATTGTGGCCTTAGAAAAGGTGCAGCGTAGGGCCACAAAAATGATTCCTGGTCTTTGAGGAATGTCATACGAGGAACGGTTACTTGAGCTAAATCTGTTCAGTCTCAAGCAAAGGAGACTGAGGGGGGACATGATCCAGGTATATAAGATTCTAACAGGTTTGGATGCTGTTCAACCAAATAGTTACTTCAGAATTAGTTTAAATACACGAACTCGTGGCCATAGGTGGAAATTAGCGGGAGAACATTTCAAGCTGGATTTAAGGAAGCACTTCTTTACGCAGCGTGTAGTCAGAGTATGGAATAGCCTTCCTGATAATGTAGTGCAAGCTGAATCCTTGGGTTCCTTTAAATCAGAGCTAGATAAGATTTTAACGACTCTGAGCTATTAGTTTAGTTCTCCCCAAGCGAGCTTGATGGGCCGAATGGCCTCCTCTCGTTTGTATAGTTCTTATGTTCTTATAGAATGGATTAGACCAGTCCAACAGTTCTACATTCTGTGCAAGGTAGAGCAGGGTGTGAAGAATATCCACTTTTAAGGCCAAGACCTTACCTTAGGAGGACAGAGACCTGGACTTCCACAGTCCGATCTTCCGCCTGGCGATCGCCAACCGCTCCTCCCAGTTCAAACAGGCGGCACTATCCGAGAGGAAGTTGACCCCCAACACTTTGAGAGGTCCGTCACAGAAGATGAGACCACCTGCGACATCCTCCCTCACCTTCCAACTGCCTCCTTCTAATACTTGGCCACCGACTTACTGAGGTTGAGCGTCGCGCCAGAGGCCCTACCGAACGCATGAACGAGGCTCAAGACATGACCAAGAGACTGATCCAAGCAGACGAAAAGCATGGTGTCGTCTACAAACTGGGTCAGTTTAACACTAGGTTTGCCAAATCTTCGGGTATTTGCGTAAATTCCCTGGGCCTAACACCTACTAGCATCCCTGCTGAGAGTTTCACGGGCCATTGTCCTCCTGCTTTTGTTGTGCAAACACACCCATTACCTGTGAGGCCTGGCACATTTGCATTTTTTTACTCAGAGTAGCTAAAATCCAAGGCAGGCTAAACCTCTGTGTGTGACATGGAAACCTTCACAAAAGTCTGCCATATCTATACCAAATATCCCACACACTGACTGACCTGCAAATATGAAAGACACACATTCTCAAAATATATGGAAGCGCAAGTCTGTTTTATGAAAAAATTGAGTGTTTCAAACTTTGCAGTGTTTGCAGACCCAGTGACCATCATCCCTGCATTTGTCGCAAGTGAATTTGTAACACTTTGCACTGGTAAACCTGCTGCGGTTTCTGTTACAGTTCTCCTGTACCTGCCACTTAGTTGTCCATACAAGTCCTGGCACAGCAGCAGCCTTCCTCTGTCCCCATTGCCTTTTGTGGCATGAATTGGCAATGGAGTTCCTTGGCTAGATGACTCAAAAAAAAAATCTTCTTTAGCTTTCCCACCCTGTACATGCCTTGTACAGAACGTAGGAATTTGCCACCACCAGGTCAAGCATGTTGTAAAATACAGCTACTGGCCACCTGCATGTTGCTGCTCTTATGGAATACATGCGCGCCATTTGGTCCAACACATTTACACCACACTATAACAGCAGAGAGAGAGAGAGTCATGAGTGTATTAGAGGGGACATCCCTGCCTTACTCCACTCAGCTGGGGAACCAAGTCACTCAGGAAGCCATTGATAACGACATGGCTCCCAACTTCGTTATACAAAGTGTGTAACCACCCCAGGTAATTGGGCCCGAAGCCAAACTTACCCAATACTTGAAACAGGAAGCGGTGATCTACCCGGTCGAAGGCTTTCACCTGGTCCAAGCTGACCAGCAGGAGAAGGAGGTTTCTATCCTCTACCCAGGCAATGGCGTCGTGGATGAGATGGAGATTCCACGTCGCCGATCGACCCGGTACTCCACACGTCTGGTCGCTGTGAACCAGATGAGCCATGGCCTTCTTCAGGCGTTCGGTAAGGGTCTTTGCGATGAGCTTTGTGTCTACACAAAGCATGGTCAGGGGCCTCCAGTTGCCAAGGTCGGCTGATCGCTGTTCTTGTTCAACAATGAGAGGACCCTCGACCTCATGCTCCTAGTGAACAAACCCCGGCACTGAACGGCCTCTACAGCCTGCAGTAATTCCGGCCCAAGGACATCCCAAAAAGTGGAATAAAATTCCACCGGAAGCCCACCAAGGCCAGGTACCTTGCGGCGGTTCATCTTGCCAAGCACTGCGGTCAGCTTGGCGAAGGTGATGGGGGCTTCTAAGCCGTCCCGGATGTCACTGGGAAGACAAGGTGAGATGTTATCTAGGAAGCGCACCCCAGCAACCGGGTCCGTGTCCCTAACATTAAAAAGGTTAAGGTAAAACAATTTAGCAACCTCCAGCATGTCTGATGTATCCGTGACTATATTGCCATTTGAGGCACGGAGAGAGCTAAAGCTCTTCTCCTCCCGGGCTTCCCTGGCTCTGTGGAAAAAGAGAGTTGCACTTTTCATTGTTTTCCAAATGAAATATTCTGTCGCGGAGCATTTGGGCCGAGGCAGCCTGTTCATGCAGGTGCCTCAGCTCACCCTTTATGTCAAGCAGCCGCTCGTGGTTGATGGTGCCCCCGTTGTTGTGAGCGGCGTATTCATCCCGCAGCCTTCTCTCCAGCTGCAGAATGGAGAACTTCTTCTCCATCCTGCGCTGCTTGCTGTACTGCATGGAGAAGGTTGGGATCCTGTCCTTCACACTCTCCCACCATTCGGCCATGGAGGGGAAGTTAGGCTTGTCCTTCTGCCACTCGGAGGAGTGATCTAAAAAAGGTGTCTAAAGTCGCTCTCCTCCTGAATCTGCAGGTTCATTTTCCAATAGTTGTTCCCATATACAACGGCGTCTATGGAAACAGTGGCCTCCACTGCCAGATGGTCAGTGGGCCACTGTGGGGAGAAGGACACCTTTTTAAAAGCAACGGGGGGTGAAGCTAAAATGTAGTCGATGCGGCTGCTGGCTCCGCGACTATTATGCCAGGTGAAGCCTGGCATCCTGGGGTTGCATGTTTTAAAACCATCAATAAGTTTAGAGGAACGAATAAAATGGCGAAAATGCCCTGAGCTGACATCCTGTCTACCCTCCAACGAGATGTTAAAGTCCCCTCCTAAAATCAAGTGTCGATCTGTGACACAGAACGGGGACAACTCTTCAAAGAGAGTTATACGGGACGAGGCCTCCACTGGAGCGTAGACACATATGGCCCAGAGGCGCTGTCCCCTCCATATGGCATCCACTCCCAAAACCCTGCCCTGAAGGACGGTAAACGCACTTACTACTTCAAAGACGCGGTCACCAAAAAGGAACCCGACGCCTGAGGAGTGGACACCACCTACGCTCCAGTAGGATCTACTCCGCTTCCAATGTCGTGAAAAGAGAGCCTCGTCCCGCTGGTACCGGAGGTGGACTGCCAGCTGATTAAAAACGGATGTGCGTTTTAAAACGTTCCTCAGACCCCTTACATTCAAGGTGACAATTTTAAAATTGGCCATAGAATGTTAAAATAATAAAATACAGTTTAAAACAACAAACTAACATAATAAAAGCCAGCCATTAAAAACAATACTGTCCTACTGCCCCCCACTCAGTCAGCCTCAAAAGGTCAGTCAATTCCAGCCACCCCAGATACTCCTGTTCATTAGCTGTGTCCTGTTGACCACTGTACTACTGGGGGGGGGGTGCAGGGGACTGTCCTATGTCCCACACCAGGCAGGGGGCCTCTAATATCGGGGAGGGGGGACAATGTTGGCCACTGCTGGCGAGGTGGCAGCCGGAGGGCTGGATGCGTCGGGTTGCGCCTCCCTTCTGCTCTTCTTCCTGCCCCGGGGGGATGCACCGCTCTTCTTTCTCCTGCTGCTGACGCCTGGAGCCAGGGCGAGCTGCTCCACCTTGTTCGGAGACCCCTCCTGCATAGATGTCGCCATCAAAGGGGCCTCCTCCACCTTGACCTGGGCTTCTACTCCTGTCCCCGTCGCCGGCTGTTCCTGCCCTGTTGTGGGGGCTTCAGCTCCCCCACCACTCTCCGTGCCGACTGCTCTGTTGCCCGACAGAGCGTCGGCATATGTGGTCTTTCTCTGCGGGCAGGAACGAGCCAGATGGTCCTCGCCGTTGCAGTGTATGCAGCGACGGGGGCCCTTGCAGTCCCTGGCTATGTGCCCCGACTCCAGGCAATTGCAGCAGCGCAATTCCCTCCAGGGTGTGTCCAAAGCTGTGGCACTGACGGCAGAAGGGAGGTTGTCCAGAATAAAAAAGGTAAGCCCTGCAAATTAAAATAGGCTGGGGGGTGGCTAAAACCGCCTGCCCCATTACCGTCTGGGCGCAGGCGGGCCTGGAACTGGCATCAGCTCGTCCAGATCCCCAGCTCATCCCGGATGTCCCTGTGGCCAGGAAGAAGGTCAACATACTTCTTTAAAAACAGGCAGACGGACTAGGCGGTAACATGCGGGTTAAAACAGTGGACAGTAATAACCTGCTTGTCGGGCCACCACAGCAGCTCGATGGTATACCGTCTAAGGAGAGGGTGCTGGGCCCTCTCCTTGCTCCGCTCCAGGACCTTGTTATAACTCTCGTCGGTGGACAAGGTGACCTCAAAGAAGCGGAAGGGCCTATTCTGCTGTACGCAGAGAATGCCCTCCATGCGAAGGCCCAACGCTTCAAAGGCCACCTCCCGAACGAAGGCCAGCCAGTCGGGGAAGGTGCCCACCTCCTCCTCAGCCCTCCAGCAGCAATGCAATGCAATTTTATTTATATAGCGCATTATCACAACATTACATTGTCTCAATGCGCTTTACATTTCTGCCACGTAAAGACCCCCCAGTGAGTAAGCCAAAGGCAACGGTGGCAAGGAAAAACTCCCTAAGAGGAAGAAACCTTGGGAGGAACCAGACCCATAGGGGGGGCCCATCCTCCAGGGGCCGGCAGAAGAGTCAAACAAAACAAGATTATATAATTTAAGCTAATACAGGGCTTGAAATTTCAGTCTCGATGCAGGGGCAGACCGGTGCAGGCACGGGGTGCTTAATGCATGATGGCAAGATCAACAGTGGCACAGCAGCAGGGGAGGAAGGAGAGGCATCCGTGAGCCAAGGGCAGGCAGGCTGGAGGGTAGTTGCCGGAAGTGGAGGTAGTGGTCTTGCAGGCAGCAGAAGCATAAATTCCTCGATGTTATGGTTCTCCAGGCAGCACACCCCAGAAGGGGTGGGGGAGGAAGTAAGAAAATAGTGTATTAGCCAGACTTGAGGAAACTAGAGGCAGTGCAAGCAAAATGATTGAGTGCAATATTCATCTAGGCTCCGGCAGATCTGGCTATAGCAGCATGAGAAAGAGGGAGAGACAGGCGGGAACACAGGCATGGGGACTCCCTGAACATCAGCACTCTAGTGTACGGCCAGAGTGACAGCACTGACGCATCAGTTTATCCAAAGCCAAGGACACCGATCCCCACCCAGCTCTTCACCTCATACTGTTAGTCTAACTGGGAGTGAGCGACTAGCTGGAACTAGAACTAGAACTAGGTTTCCTATACGCTAAACTATACAAGTGCGTTTTTAATCTAGACTTGAATAGCGAGAGTGTGCCTGAATCCCGCACATCCGCCGGGAGACCATTCCACAGCTGCGGAGCTCTGTAAGAGAATGCTCTGCAGCCTGCCGTAGTCCTGTCTACTCTAGGAACTAATAGATATCCTGCTCCTTGTGATCGAAGCAGGCGAGAAGGGTTGTAAGGGACCAGAAGATCATTAAGATATTGTGGTGCAAGGCCATTCAGAGCTTTGTAGGTTAATAGCAGTATTTTGTAGTCAATCCTAGATTTGACTGGTAGCCAGTGCAGGGAGGACAGGATAGGGCTAATGTGATCAAATTTTTTAGTCTTGTGAGAACTCTGGCTGCTGCATTTTGTACTAACTGAAGTTTATGTAGGGATCCAGATGGACAACCTGAAAGGAGGGCATTACAGTAGTCCAATCTGGAAGTTATAAAGGCATGTATTAGTTTCTCTGCATCTTGAAAGGAAAGCATCTTCCGAAGCTTGGCTATGTTCCGTAGATGGTAGAATGCTGTACTGGTAATGCCATTTATGTGAGCACTGAAGCAGAGGTCGGAGTCTACCAGGACACCAAGATCTCTGACCACTGTTTTAAACTGAGTAGGGAGGCCGCTAGGGTTGGGGTTTACAAACTTATTACGAGCATCCTTAGGACCGATTAAAAGAACCTCAGTTTTTTCTGTATTTAACATGAGGAAATTCCTTGCCATCCAACAACGAATGTCTAGCAGACAGTCGGCTAAAGAAGAGAGCTGGGATGCGTCGCTAGGTTTGACAGATACAATTGTATCTATCATCAGCATAACAATGAAAATTAATACCGTAATTTCTAATAATGTTACCAAGTGGTAGCATATATAGATTGAACAGTAGTGGGCCCAACACTGATCCCTGTGGGACACCATATCTTACTTTAGTGGCTTTGGATGACTCATTGTTTACATGGACAAACTGGTAACGATCAGTTAAATAGGAATGAAACCACAGGAGTGCTGTCCCTTTAATGCCAATCAATGTTTCCAGCCGGTCCAGAAGAATATTATGGTCTACAGAATGCTGCAGTTAGATCCAGTAAGAATAATAGCGATATACAGCCACGGTCGGAAGCCATAAGCAAGTCGTTCATGACTTTGACTAAGGCCGTTTCTGTGCTATGATTGGGTCTGAAACCAGACTGATATAGTTCGTTAACATTATTTTTTTGAAGAAAGGAAGACAGCTGGTGAGCAACAACTTTCTCCAGAATTTTAGAAATGAAGGGAAGATTTGAGAGGGGTCTATAGTGTCCTAAGTCACTAGGTTCAAGATTTGGCTTCTTTAGGATAGGTCTATTAACAGCCATTTTAAAAGATATAGGAACATATCCAAGCCTAAGAGATGAGTTTAACAATGTAGTGCTAATCAGTGGTGCGATTTCCTTAAGTAGATTGGTGGGTATTGGGTCAACAAGGCTAGTAGTGGGTTTGCCAGAGGAAATTAACTTAAGGAGTTCTGTCCGCACTACAGGAGAGAAACATTCAAAGGTGTTATCATTAGTACCAATAGCACTAGCACTAACAGAAGATTGGTGGTTGTGTGCAGCTGTGGGCGTGCTAGTGATGGTATGTCTAATAGTAGTTATTTTATTATTAAAAAACGCAATAAAGTCATCACTCTTAAGAGCATCTGGGACTTGTGAGTTTAACAATGAAGGATTCTTTGTTAACCTAGATACAGATTCAAACAGGAATTTAGGATTGGTTTTGTTCTCTTCTATTAGTTTAGAGAGATACATAGACCTAGCAGTCACTAGTGCTTGTCTATACTTAGACAGGCTCTCTTTCCAGGCAGATCTAAAAACTTGTTGACTGCCATTTGCATTCTAGCTTGCGTGAAGCTTGTTTAAGTTCCTGTGTACGGTCAGAGTACCAGGGGGCAGGTTTCTTATCTCTGTTTTATTTTCTTGAGTGGTGCTACATGATCAAGAGTGGTACGAAATGATCCCACCATGTTCACGGATACCTGTTCAAGTTCATTTACACTTGACGCTTCAGAGGTAAGGTTGAAGGACTGTGGGAGCTGATCGAGAAAAGTTGCGGCGGATAATGAGGCTATGGAACGTCTAGTATTGTACCTCTGACCTGGGGCCTTAGGGGGGTTATGTTGTATTTGAAATGTTAAAAGGTAATGATCCGAAAGTAGAGGATTCTGAGGGATAATTGATATGTGTTCTACCATGACACCATGACTAAGTCCAGGGTGTGGTTACAGGCATGAGTCGGCCCAGTTACATTCTGATGTACACCGGCAGTGTCAAGAATGGTAGTAAATGCTTTTGTTAATGGATCACTATCATTTTCCATATGAATATTAAAATCACCAACAATCACGGCCTTGTCGGTAGTAACCACCAAGTTTGTTAGGAAATCTGCAAATTCCTTAAGAAAATTGCTATAGGGGCCAGGCGGTCTATACACAATAGCAATGATGATTGGAGGTGTAGAACTACACTTAGATATGCTAGCAAGACTAAGAATAATAATTTCAAACGTGCTAAAGCTATAACCACTATTTTCATGCACTCCTAGGTCGGTCTTAAATATTGCAGCAACCCCGCCACCTTTGCCATTGGGTCGAGGATTATGCTTATAGCTATATTCAGCTGGAGTGGATTCATTTAGTGCCAAGAACTCGTTTGGTTTAAGCCAAGTCTCAGTAAGACATAGGGCACCAAGATTAAAATCAGTAATGATTTCATTTACGAGCAATGTCTTAGGAGCCAGCGATCTAATGTTCAGGAGTCCAAGTTTTAGGTTTACATTACACCTACTATCCAGAAGTGAATTAGGTCTAATTTCTCTAAGGTTTTTAAGACATGCACTATGGTGGAATGAACCCCCACGATTAAAACCGCGGGGAACAGACACAGTCTCAATAATATGAACCCTGGGTGACGACTTTAAGCGACTAGCAGGCAGTCGGTTAAGCCGGTTTGCCTGCCGCCTTGGCTTGGCTCTGGTTAGTCAACGATCTGCCTTAAGACTATGAGCTATGCTTTTTGACAGGAGATCGGCGCCAGCCCACGAGGGGTGAATACCGTCCCTCTTCAAAAGCCCAGGCCTACCCCAGAACGTCCGCCAATGGTCTATATAACCCACACCATTTATCGGGCACCATTCCGACAGCCAGCGATGCAGCGACGATAATCTGCTGTACATTTCGTCGCCACGTCTAGCAGGGATGGGGCCAGAGCATGTTACTGACGCGGACACCTTCTTCGCAAGGCTGCACACCTTCATGAAATTTGCTTTAGTGATCTCCGAGAATCTGTTGGAAACGTGAATGGGTGAATGGTGCCGGTGTGAGTCCTGTTTGGACTTGCGGCTATGCCGCCGGGTCGTCACCCACTCGCCTTGCTGCGAAGGCCCTGCGGCTGGAGCGGGGGGAGACTGGCTCACTATAGCGGACATATCCGGAGCCGCTAACACTGCGTCAATAAAACTCTCACTCTCCTGAATGTCCCGTAACGTCCGGATACGTCCCTCTAAGTCTGCGATCTTCTCCGTCAGCCTGGAAACTAGCTGACACTTATCGCAGACAAACGTACCACTAATGACGGGAGAAGAATAACTAAACATACTGCACTCGGAGCAAACGACAGGAGCCATAGTGATATACTTACGTTTAGCGGGGAAAAACTCTGGGGGCGGAGGCGATTAATCCGTCGTGGTTTGGAAGATTATCAGGAGACTACTAAGCTTGCCAAGATTTTTCTGATTGCTTAATTCTAATTATTATTTAGGTAATAGCTATGGTTTAAAAGTTCGCGCGGTAGCAACCAGTTTCGCTCATGCAGGAAACAGCACACGTGGCTCATGGAAAAGTGTATGACCACCGCCCACATGATCATATGTCATTACTAGATGCAATGGTGGCTGAGTGTATGGACATAACTGCAGAGGACATCCAGGGCTGGATGAGACACTCAAAGAGATTCTGTATTAAGTTAATGGCAGAGCACATCATCCGATGTGATGCTGATGAAAATCTAAGGCCAAATGCTGAGGATAGAATGGATTAGACCAGTCCAACAGTTCTACATTCTGTGCAAGGTAGAGCAGGGTGGGAAGAATATCCACTTTTAAGGCCAAGACCTTACCTTAGGAGGACAGAGACCTGGACTTCCACAGTCCGATCTTCCGCCTGGCGATCGCCAACCGCTCCTCCCAGTTCAAACGGGCGGCACCATCCGAGAGGAAGTTGACCCCCAACACTTTGAGAGGTCCGTCACAGAAGATGAGACCACCTGCGACGTCCTCCCTCACCTTCCAGCTGCCTCCTTCTAATACTTGGCCACCGACTTACTGAGGTTGAGGGTCGCGCCAGAGGCCCTACCGAACGCATGAACGAGGCTCAAGACATGACCGAGAGACTGATCCAAGCAGACGAAAAGTGTGGTGTCGTCTACAAACTGGGTCAGTTTAACAGTTGTCCCCCGCCTTCCTGGGATAAGAAGGCCATCAACCCCGGAGTGGCTGCGAATGGCGCACGCCAGTGGCTCTACATAGAGCGCGTAGAGGAGGGGGGAGAGGGGACATCCCTGCCTTACTCCACTCAGCTGGGGCACCAAGTCACTCAGGAAGCCATTGATAACGACATGGCTCCCAACTTCGTTATACAAAGTGTGTAACCACCCCAGGTAATTGGGTCTGACCCAATACTTTGAACAGGAAGCGGTGATCTACCCGGTCGAAGGCTTTCTCCTGGTCCAAGCTGACCAGCAGGAGAGGGAGGTTTCTATCCTCCACCCAGGCGATGGCGTCGCGGATGAGACGGAGATTCCACGTTGCTGATCGACACGGTACTCCACACGTCTCCTTGGAAACTCGATGAGCCCATTTGACCGAGGTCCATGGAAGGAATGTCATCTTCTCCTGGACTGTGAGTGCTAATGTCTTGAACAAGATGCTTTTGTCCATCAATTACATAGATCCATTCATGGTAGTTTTGGTGGCTTGCATATAATTGGCTGAGCTTCCATTGAGAACCAAGTGTCCCGGTCATAAGCACAGGTCTGCTGGTTGCCCCAGTGGCCTAAAGCCTAACGCCCTGACCTTCTGAGCTGAATATCGTGTGTTTAAATTCCATCTGGGGTCTTACTTTTCCCTGCTGCCTACCACTTTGGTCTCAGAACAAATATTGCAATAAGACCAAGTGATGAAAAGCTTCATCCTCATACCAGGACTGAGACTTGGAATGGCCTTGTTCTCACTTTGTCCATGGCCAGCAGCTTTTACCTGCATGTCATGCTTAAAGGTAACATCTATTAAAATCTAAGCAATTTATCCATCCATCCATCATCTTCCGCTTAATCCAGGGTCGGGTCGCGGGGGCAGCAGTCTCAGCAAGGAAGCCCTCTCCCCGGCCACTTCATCCAGCTCTTCTGGGGGGATCCCGAGACGTTCCCAGGCCAGCCAAGAGACAGTCTCTCCAGCATGTCCTGGGTCTTCCCCGGGGTCTCCTCCCAGTGGCACATGCGCGGAACACCTCCCCAGGGAGGCGTCCCGGAGGCATCCTAATCAGATGCCCGAGCCACCTCATCTGGCTCCTCTCAATGTGGAGGAGCAGCGGCTCCACTCTGAGTCCCTCCCGAATGACTGAGCTCCTCACCCTATCTCTAAGGGAGAGCCCAGCCACCCTGCGGAGGAAACTCATTTCGGCTGCTTGCACCCACGATCTCGTTCTTTCAGTCACTACCCATAGCTCATGACCATAGGTGAGGGTAGGAACGTAGATCGACTGGTAAATCGAGAGCTTTGCCTTTTGGCTCAGCTCACTCTTCACCATGACAAACCGATGCAGCGCCTGCATGACTGCTGACGCCGCACCGATCCGCCTGTCGACCTCCCGTTCCATCCTTCCCTCACTCGTGAACAAGATCCCGAGATACTTAAACTCCTCCACTTGGGGGAGGACCCTATCCCCAACCCGGAGAGAGCATTCTACCCTTTTCCGGCAATTTAAAAACACAAAAACATTGAAAATACATGAGATGTTTTCGCATATATGGCATGCTTACCTCAATACTTTCATAAACAGACATTAAAACGACTGAGAAACAATCTAGCTATAAAGAAGCGGGTGACGTCATGATTTCAAATCAGTGGGCAACATGGGGGAACATAAGGGAGCTGAATTTCCCAGAACACTCTACGGTACTGGACCCCCTCAAACTGTGCGTCTGAGGCATGAATGCATCCATGTATTTGGCTAATTCTTGAGCCAGAGGAAACACAAACTGTAACACATGATCTTATTTCTGATTTTTTTTTTAGCTCTAACTCCCTGTTTCCTCCTCTGTCACGGGCTCCAGTAAACCAAGATGGCAAGCTCTGCTTCATTTTGGTTTGTACTAGCTGTCAGTCTGTTCCTCTTCAGTCCATCTTCAAACATGTAAAACACAGACAGTATGCTTAAGGTGCAGTTAAACTTATGCGCACACACACACACAGCCAGAGAGAGAGAGACCTACAGTATATTCATATTTTTCTGGCGACTATCCATTCATTTGTATGGGAAAAACCAAAATGCAAAAATAAGAACCTTAACCCCATACCCAGCCCTAATCTTAACCATAAGTAATGAAGCAAAATACAAGTTTCTTGGCATTTTTAGTTTTTTGAGTGCAGAATTTTATAAAACGGAGGTTTATCCTCATAGAGACTGGAAAAATGGTGCCCACAATGTCAAAATTACAGGCATTTATCATGTTGTGCGGACATTTGGTCCCCACAACTTAAGGTATAGCTAGATACCCCCCCCAACACACACACACACACACACACACACACACACACACACACACACAGGGGTTGGACAATGAAACTGAAACTCTGGTCAATAATGTTTGAGGTTTCACACCTATATATGCATGGCCTGGGGGCCAATCACTGACTGTAAGAGCAGAGTATGAAGGTTGAATTAGCAGAGCA
Organism: Brienomyrus brachyistius; assembly: GCF_023856365.1. Lineage (NCBI taxonomy): Eukaryota > Metazoa > Chordata > Actinopteri > Osteoglossiformes > Mormyridae > Brienomyrus > Brienomyrus brachyistius. The sequence goes on from NW_026042344.1 coordinate 541,437, forward strand.
AAAGCACAGCAGTACATACAATATTGCAGTCCACACAAATGGTGATATAACAGAGTTCAAATGAAGACAAATTGTTCATGAGTCTCTCAATGGCGCATCTTTAACCAGGACAGCAAATCTTTGTAGTGCATTGAGAGCCATGGTATTCAGGGTAATTTCGGGATACCACCACAAAGGATGGACCAGAAATAAGAGAGGCTGTTACAGTAGATTCCATGATCAGTCAGGAAATGGTGTTTACTTTTTCACCTTTCCAATGTGTATGAAAACAGAAGGGCAGCAGGCAGAAAACAATTCTTATGTTCATCAATTTTATAATGTCTGAATATGCACAACAAACCAATAAAAATCATGGTATTATTGATCAGAACTGAAAAAATGTGGATCAGTCCATCCCAACAGCTCTCATTTATTTCTGGTTTTTATAATTCAGTCCAATTTAGTAATCTTTTGACCTATAATTGATCTTTGGGCACAAACATAACACTTAAATTATTCAATGTAATTATGTGAAATCTTATAACTTCTGGAATACCCAAATTATCCAGTCACAACTTTTAAAAAAAAATATTCTGCAGGCATCAATTTCAGAAAAAAAACATCCTAAAAAGCATGTATACCAGCCATGTGCACTGGTGTGTTGGCTAAAAAAACAATGCAAAACATCAAAAACTATTACACATATGTACTGAAAGTTTTATTTTACGTTGTAAAATGTAAATCGCTAAATCTTACATAGAAAAAATACATACCTAACAAGTTAGCTGTACAGTAGTCACCCGTACCCGAGATTTACCTCGCTCCCAAAAAAAGTGAAACGTGTACGGTTTTTTTCCCTTATTCCTTCGTCATTTGAATGAAATGTATAAAATGTCTGATTTTCATAGCTGTCATCCCTTGATACAAGATATTCTTCATTGCTCTATTATCTCTTCCTAAAACGTCACAATCTCTTTCGTTCGTTCGAGAAAATAAAGTTGTACAATACTGTATAATGATTCATGTATTTTATTAGTTTGTTTAATGTTGATAATGCCGTAATGGGCTGAATTTATCGATTACCATATGTAGGTACACAATACTCACGTTATATATGGGGTCTATGGATGGTTAGCTTTATCCGCGGCTTCTGCCATCTGCAGTAGGTCTTGTAACGTATCAACAGCAGATTCGGGAGATTCGCAGATTACTAATGTAATTATTTATTACTTAATACTACGGGAAAACTCATTCCCAAAATAAGTCGCATACAGAGCATTTAACTGACAAAAACAAATGTTTTCTATAGCTTAACCTGCTAACTACTTACATTAAAAGGAGTGAACGCTGGCGCGTTTTTGCTGCCGCTGCTCACCGGTATTCTTATTTTTAATTTTATTTTTAAATATTTTTAGTAAACACCTTTTATCTATTTATATTTTCTGACACTACTGGCGGATTTTGCAAGAGTTTGAGTATTGGGCCTAGTTTAACCTACCGGTTTGTTTTGGCTGCGGTCTCCCACGGACTACAATATCTGACGGATTCATTTTACCTGGCTGCCTGGTTTTCCGGCGTCTTCCCCTGTGATGTTGTCTGGTAGGACCTGTGTACTGTTCGTGTTTGCCTGGACTCTCATGTCGTTGGTCCATCGACCTGGTTTTGGCCTTTACCAGTATACAGCTGATGCGCTCCTCCGACTTCGCTTTCACCTGGCTGCTCTACCGCCGGCTGTGCTTCATCCTTACACGGACATCGCATTTTTCCCTCGCCGAAAGTATATTCATCGGGGCTCTCGCCGGAACTTTCATTATGACAACGCCAAGCCAATACAATCTTTCTGGTCCACTTCTCGTTGTTCTCCACTGAACTCTGACCGGGCTGTTAACCACAGTGTATTAGCCAGCCTGGCCAGGTCGGCTAACACTTTCGCCAAATCTGATAGCACCTGTGTCAACTTCGGTCTGCTTAACATCCGCTCGCTTACGAGCAAGGGACATCTCGTTCAAGACCTCCTCACCGACCGTAAGTTTGATTTTTTCTGTTTGACTGAAACGTGGCAGCAGCCCAAAGATTTCTCCCAGCTCAACGACTCCACTCCCCCGGGGTTTGTTTACACCTGTCAACCTCGGGAGTCCGGCCGTGGTGGAGGTCTTGCGGTAATCTATCGTGAGAATTGGAAAGTTCGGTCGTTGTCGGTACCTATCTTTAGTTCTTTTGAATCCGTTGTTTGTCAACTCTCGGGACCTGTTCCAACTGTTGTAGTTGCTATCTACCGTCCTCCAAAGCCAAATTCTGATTTCATAAGTGACTTTGCCGATCTGTTGACCCACTTGGCTACTATTTCTCCTAATATAATACTCCTGGGTGATTTCAACATACATATGGACAACAGTAATCATCCTCTCACCATAAACTTTTCATCCTGCCTCGACAGTTTTGGTTTCAATCAATATATAAACTTTCCCACTCATACTAAGGGCCATACTTTGGACTTAGTTTGCTGCTCTGGATTAACTCCTTTCAACTGTAAGGCTGACGAACTGCCAATCACTGATCATCTGTTACTCTCTTTTAATGTTAAAATGACCCTTTCTGTATTAAAGAATCCTCGCACCATTTCTTACCGTAACATCAAACAAATTAATTCTGACACCCTTTCTGTTGCTTTTTCAAGTATTTTGCATTTCAATAACTTGCTCACTTTAGATGATCTGGTTTCTCATTATAACAGTAGTCTTAATAGTATTTTAAATTCTGTTGCTCCTATAAAAATCAAATCTGTATTATTTTCTCAGTCAGCACCCTGGTATACAGCTGAACTCAGGCTTATGAAAGCAAAGGGTCGACAGCTTGAACGTCTGTATAAAAGAACTGGTCTCACAATCCATAAAGAAATGTATAATAATCATATTTCATATTATAAGGAATGCATTAATCAAACCAAATCTACTTATTTTACTAACATTGTCTGTTCAAATGAAGATTCTACTAAATCACTGTTTTCACTGCTTAACTCTACTTTCAAGCCACCAGATTCTCTACCTATTCACCTCTATTCATCTTCCTTTTGTGACTCTCTAATGTTATTTTTCATTAACAAAATTCACAAAATCCATCAAGACTTGGTTCCTGATGTTTTTTGTAGTACCTCTCCTGAAATTATGTTGCCATTACATTGTTTTTCTGCTTTTCAGCTTCCCTCTGTTTCTGATATTTCAGATCTTATCTGTAAGTCAAAATCCTCCACCTGTCAGTTAGACCCCATTCCTACACCTCTAGTCAAAGCCTGTCTACCCTCTCTGCTTCCCCTTATTTTTGCAATCATTCATTCTTCACTAACCACTGGAACCGTTCCTGTTTCTTTCAAAACTTCTGCTATCACCCCAGTATTGAAAAAAACAGGTCTTGATCCTAATCATTTTGATAATCTCCGCCCTATCTCAAATTTACCATTCCTTTCAAAAATTCTTGAAAAAATAGTTGCAACCCAGATTCATTCTCACTTAACTAATAACAATTTATATGAACAGTTTCAGTCCGGTTTTCGCCCTCTTCATAGCACTGAAACAGCACTCATAAAAATAACCAATGACCTTCTTATGGCAGCTGACTCTGGGTTTCTTACCATTCTTATTCTCCTTGATCTGAGCGCAGCCTTTGACACTATCTCTCACTCTGTTCTTCTTAGTAGGTTAATCTCCATTGGTCTCTCCCATACACCATTAGATTGGTTTAAATCATATTTGTCTGACCGCACTCAGTTTATCCAGCTTAAATCTTTCACTTCTCAGCCTTCCCCTGTTGCCACTGGTGTCCCCCAGGGATCTGTTCTGGGGCCCCTCCTCTTCATTATTTACCTTCTTCCTCTTGGTCATATCTTCCGTAAATATAATATTCATTTTCACTGCTATGCCGACGACACCCAGCTTTATTTGTCTACTAAACCTGATTCCACTCTTCCTCCACCTTCCCTTAGCCTCTGTTTAGCTGAACGTAAATCATGGTTTTCTTCAAACTTTCTTAAACTTAATAGTACTAAAACAGAGTTTCTTCTAGTAGGCTCCAAATCAACAATATCCAAAACTAATTGTTTTCCCATTGCCATAGATGACTCTTTGGTTTCCCCGTCCCCATATGTGAAAAGCCTTGGTGTCATACTAGATAGCACTTTATCTTTTAATTCACATATCAATAATATCACTCGGTCTGCATATTTTCATCTGCGCAACATTAATCGTCTCCGTTCTTCTCTCACCCCACACGCCACCGCCATTCTTGTCCATAGTCTTGTCACTTCCCGTATCGATTACTGTAATTCACTCTTATTTGGTCTTACTCAAAAATCCATCAATAAGCTCCAACTTGTCCAGAACTCTGCTGCTCGCATTATCACCAGGACCCCTTCTATCCACCGCATCACTCCTGTTCTGCAGCAGCTTCACTGGCTACCAGTTAAATATCGCATCAATTTCAAAATCCTCCTGTATACATTTAAGGCCATACACCACCTCTCCCCTCCATATTTGTCTGATTTGGTTCAGGTCGCCATTCCATCTCGCTGCCTCAGATCCTCTTCCTCTCTTCTTCTCTCTGTCCCTTCCCACCGTCTTGCCACTATGGGGAGCAGGGCTTTCTGCTGCTCTGCTCCCCGGCTCTGGAATTCGCTTCCTCCCGACATTACTAACATTACTTCTCTTCCTCTGTTTAAATCTAGACTCAAAACTCACTTGTTTAAAACTGCTTATTCCATATAACCATTTTTTGAATCTGTCTTCTTATTTTGGATTGTTTTTTAAGGATTATGTTAATTATCTCCTTTTATGTTTGTTTTATCATTTGTTGTGTACAGTGCCCTTGAGTGTCTTGAAAGGCGCTTTTAAATAAAATGTATTATTATTATTATTATTATTATTAAAATAAAAAACTTTTGCTCACCTTCCCTTCTTGCGCCTGTTTTCCCGCCCACTCTTGGCAAATTTAGCGTAACCAGAAAATCGAAATGTCTTATTTATTCATAATTTCAACGTGAGTCAATTTTAATAATAATAAATGAGTATGCCTACTTTTTTTTTTTTTTTACAGTGGAGGAACCTCTTAATTTAGCTGTGATTCAAGTTTTCAAGTGTATCTGAATAAATTTTACCAGTATATTATTTATACCATTATATTTTGTGGCAGTGTACCATTATTGAATAAGCAAATATTATAAATCAATAATTCATAATTTATAAGAACATGGTGTACTAAATTTGTTGAAGGCAATGGCGTTTGAAATACCATGAAAGTTTTTGTTTAACAGATTTTGATGAATAAGAATGCTAGCTAGAAGCATCTACCTTAAACATATATTCATTATGTGTTGACTGATGGTCCGTCAAAAATGTTCATTTTAAATGTAATTTTTTATGTTTTATTTATATAAAAATTTTTGATTATTCTAGCTCTTATCATTGAAGTGTAAGCTACCTACGTGACGGTTTTTTTCTAGGTTCGTATGCCTATGGTTGTCGGCAGGCACAATCAGAACAGCAGCCTGCTGTAACATGTGCAGAACCCATTTGTGACCCATATAGAATCCCAGTTCCAAGAAAGCTGAGTCAGTATGGAAAATGCTAGCAAAAACAAAATTTAGCGATTTGTAAGTTCCACATTCACCCTGTAAAATATTAAAAACACTATTTAATGTTTTACCATATAAATTTCATAGTTTTTTTTTGTAAATGTATAAGAACATAAGAACTATACAAACGAGAGGAGGCCATTCGGCCCATCAAGCTCGCTTGGGGAGAACTAAACTAATAGCTCAGAGTCGTTAAAATCTTATCTAGTTCTGATTTAAAGGAACCCAAGGATTCAGCTTGCACTACATTATCAGGAAGGCTATTCCATACTCCATACAGTCAGTCATGTCATTTCAGTGTGGAACCTATATTTTTTCCCTGAGGTAAACATACATTCAAATAGTCACTATGAACCCTGTTGAAGAAAACAAAAGCAAAAACAAAATTTCCATTACAGCAATAGATCACCAAACAGATTACCAAAACAAGGCATCCTGGTCCCTGGGAATTGTGATCAGAATAGGAATCAGCTTTATTCGCCAAGTGTGCTGGGGCACACAAGGAATTTGGTTTCGGCTGCTAGTGACTCCCTAGTACACAGACAATTAATGACATTGTACAAGATATAAAATTTGAAATATAGACACATGGGTAACACTGTACAAGTATAAGGTGCGAGGTTGAGTGCAAAAACAGTTTAAGGGGGGAAAATTTACAGAAGGCAGGTGACACAGTTTAGCTGTTTAAGAGGGTGATGGCCTGAGGGAAGAAGCTCCTCTGTCTGGTGGTTTTTGAATACAGAGTTCTGTAGCGCCTGCCAAAGGGCAGGAGCTGGAAAAGATTGTGTCCAGGGTGTGATGGATCTGCAATGATTTTATCTGCCCATTTCCTAGTCCTTCCGTAGTATAAGTCCTAGATGGAGGGCAGGGGGGCACCGATGATTTTTTCTGCTGCCCTCACTGTTAGCTGCAGTCTCCCTTTGTCCTGTTTAGTGGTTGCTCCAAAGCACACTGCGATTGATGAGCAAAGGACAGACTCAATGACAGCAGTATAGAACTGGCTCAGCAGCTCCCGTGGCAGACCGTACCTCCTTAGTTGCCACAGGAAGTACATTCTTTGCTGGGCCTTTTTGAAAATGGAGTTGATGTTGGGCTCCCACTTCAAGTCTTGGGAAATGGTTGTTCTCAGAAACTTGAAGGTCTCCACCATTGCCACATGCTTGTTGGATATGGTGAGAGGAAAAAGTGCCTGACAGCGCCTCCTAAAGTCCACTGTCATCTCCACAGTCTAGCAACAATATCCAGCAAGCCAGATAGCATATCCACTATGGGATATGGGCAGGAATGGAGCTCCTTCTTCACTAATAATAATAATAATAATAATAAATTGTATTTGTATTGCACTTTATATTCTAGAAATCTGAAAGTGCTACAAAGTAGAAGAGTAGTGTAATAAAAATACTATAAAATATAATAATATAAATGATAAAAAATACAAAGACTAGACTATAAAGAGTAAAAAGTAAAAATACTCTAAATGTCTTTCTAAAAAGATAGGTTTTTAGATTATTTTTTTTTAAAACATCAGTCGACTGTGGGGCTCTCAGGTAGTCAGGGAGGGCGTTCCACAGCCTTGGTGCCACAGATGAAAAGGCCCTATCACCCATGCTACGGAGCTTGGTTCTGGGGACGTGGAGGGTGTTAGTGTGTACAGAGCAGAGTGTGCATGAGGAGGTATGGGGGGTGAGGAGTTCTTGTAAGTAAAGGGGGGCATGTCCATAGATGCACTGATGGGTGAGAAGGGAGACCTTGTACTCTATCCTGAGCGGGACAGGGAGCCAATGAGGGGTTTTCAAGATGGGGGTGATGTGATCATGCTTTCGCACCCTCATCAGGATCCTGGCAGCGCTGTTCTGAATATACTGAAGTCTCTTTATATTCTTGCCAGGAATCCCAATGAGGAGTGCATTACAGTAATCCAACCTGGAGGAGACAAAAGCATGGACGAGTTTCTCTGCATCTGCCAGGGAAAGCGTTGGGCGGAGTTTAGCGATGTTCTTGAGGTGGTAAAATGATGACTTACAGAGGTGTTTGATGTGGGTGTCAAAGGTGAGTTGAGAATACATTTTAACACCCAAATTGGCGACAGCTGTAGAAAGGTGGATGTTTTGGCCAGAGAAAGTGATACTGGTGATGGTAGAAGAGCGGAGATGGTGTGGTGTGCCTACTAAGATGTTTTGGATTTGTTCAGCTGAAGGAAGTTGAGCCTCATCCACGCCTCTATCTCCTCCAGGCAGGTAATTAGTGTGGATGTTGGCAGAGGAGCAGTAGAGGAGGTGGGGGTAGTCCTGAGATAAAGCTGAGTGTCATCGGCATAGCAGTGGAAAGATAAACCATGCCTGCTAATGACATTTCCAAGGGGGAGTATGTAGATGGTAAAAAGGATGGGGCCTAGCACAGAGCCCTGTGGGACACCACAGGTGATGTTGTGGATGTGAGATTTTGCGCTGCCAAGGGTGACATGTTCGGTTCTGCCAGTTAGGTATGACGTGAACCAGTTATGAACAGTTACTGAGAGTCCAATGGTGCATTGCAGGCGGTGAAAGAGGATGTTATGGTCTATTGTGTCAAAAGCAGCTGTCAGGTCAAGGAGGATGAGTATAGAAGGGGAACCAGTATCTGCCGTCATCAGAAGATCATTGGTGACCCTGACCAGGGCTGTTTCGGTGCTATGGCCAGGGCGGAAACCGGACTGAAATTTTTCAAACAGGTTCTTCAGTTTATGGTGATCATGAAGTTGTGCTGCAACTGTTTTTTTCCAGAACTTTAGAGAGGCATGGAAGATTGGAGATGGGCCTATAGTTAGAGAGAACTTCAGAGTCCATGGTGGGGTTTTTCAATAGAGGTCTGATGACAGCAGTTTTTAAAGTAGAAGGAATATGGCCAGTCAGGAGGGATTGGTTTATGATCCTGGTGATGAGTGGAGAGACGGCAGAGATGTTGACCTTTAGCAGGGCTGAAGGGAAAGGGTCCAGGGAACTGGTAGATGGTTTCATTTTCCTGATGACGTTCTCCACCTCTTCCCGTGTGGTAGCAGAGAAGGAGCAAAGTGGCTGGACCTTCTCAGGTAGTAGGTCGACAGTTGGAGGAGGCAAGATATTCGTGATGGAGAGGTATGAACGGATATTATCAACTTTTTGTCTGAAGAAATTGATGTGCATGTTGCACCTCTCCGCGGTAGCCTCAGAGTGGGCAGGTGAAGGAGGTTTGAGAAGGTGATTTATAGTTGAAAATAGTATCTTGGAGTTTCTGGAACTGTTGCTGATGATGGTGGAATAGAACCTTGACCGTGCAGCCTTCAGAGCTTATGCATACGCCCTCTTGTGTTCCCTGCAAGCCTGTTTGCGGACAGTCAACCCAGAGGGCTGGAGCCGCCGCTCAAGGACACGCCCAGCCGCCTTCATTTTTCGTAGCACGCAGATGTACCAAGGTGCTGAGCACGAGAATGAGACAGATCTAGATGTTAAGGGGGCGTGGAAGTCCAGGAGACTGCTCAGGGACTGGTTGTAGAAATCTACGAGGTCAGCAACAGAGAGGGAGCTGACAGGTTCAGAGGAGAGAAATTTAAGGTCCAGGGCCAGGGCATCTGCATTGATGGTCTTCAGATTTCTGAAATGGATCTGACGTTTTGGTTTGATATGGGGGGAGAGAAAGGGCAGCTCCATTGACACTACTTTACGGTCCGAGATACCAAGATCATATACCTGTAGATTACTGATGGGGGCGAAGTTTGAAATGACCAAGTCAAGTGTGTGACCCCTGGAATGTGTGGGGACATCAACATGTTGTTGTAGGTTGAGGGAATCTAGCCGCTCCAGGAAATCAGCAGTGAGATAACCGGAAGTGGGCGTAACAGCCTAGGAATGTCGTCGACACTAGAAACAAAGTTCCTCAGATCAGAGTTGATGAGTAGAGTAAAGACATAAAACTAGCATCAAAACAGGCAATGTACAGAAACAACTACAATCATGTTAACATATTAGCATCAAAACCAGAAGTCGGCATCTCACCAGCCTAGGAATACCCTAGAGATTAGAAACAAAGTTCCTCAGATCCGGCTTGATGAGTAGAATCAAGTGAAGAAACTAGCATCAAAACAGGCAAAGTACAGAAAAAACTACAATCATGTTAGCATATTAGCATCAAAACCGGAAGTGGGCGTAACAGCCTAGGAATGTCGTCGACACTAGAAACAAAGTTCCTCAGATCAGAGTTGATGAGTAGAGTAAAGACATAAAACTAGCATCAAAATAGGCAATGTACAAAAAACTACAATCATGTTAGCATATTAGCATCAAAACCAGAAGTCGGCATCTCACCAGCCTAGGAATACCCTAGAGATTAGAAACAAAGTTCCTCAGATCCGGCTTGATGAGTAGAATCAAGTGAAGAAACTAGCATCAAAACAGGCAAAGTACAGAAAAAACTACAATCATGTTAGCATATTAGCATCAAAACCGGAAGTGGGCGTAACAGCCTAGGAATGTCGTCGACACTAGAAACAAAGTTCCTCAGATCAGAGTTGATGAGTAGAGTAAAGACATAAAACTAGCATCAAAATAGGCAATGTACAAAAAACTACAATCATGTTAGCATATTAGCATCAAAACCAGAAGTCGGCATCTCACCAGCCTAGGAATACCCTAGAGATTAGAAACAAAGTTCCTCAGATCAGAGTTGATGAGTAGAGTAAAGACATAAAACTAGCATCAAAATAGGCAATGTACAGAAAAAACTACAATCATGTTAGCATATTAGCATCAAAACCAGAAGTGGGCGTAACTCAACCTAGGAATGTCGTCGACACTAGAAACAAAGTTCCTCAGATCAGAGTTGAGTAGAGTAAAGACCACTTCCGGTTATCTCACTGCTGATTTCCTGGAGCTGCTAGATTCCCTCAACCTACAACAACATGTTGATGTCCCCACACATTCCAGGGGTCACACACTTGACTTGGTGTCAAGTGAGGCCAAGCACAGAGCCCTGTGGGACACCACAGGTGACGTTGTGGATGTGAGATTTTGCGCTGCCAAGGGTGACATGTTCGGTTCTGCCAGTTAGGTATGACGTGAACCAGTTATGAACAGTTCCTGAGAGTCCAATGGTGCATTGCAGGCGGTGAAAGAGGATGTTATGGTCTATTGTGTCAAAAGCAGCTGTCAGGTCAAGGAAGATGAGTATAGAAGGGAAACCAGTATCTGCCGTCATCAGAAGATCATTGGTGACCCTGACCAGGGCTGTTTCGGTGCTATGGTCAGGGCGGAAACCGGACTGAAATTTTTCAAACAGGTTCTTCAGTTTATGGTGATCATGAAGTTGTGCTGCAACTGTTTTTTTCCAGAACTTTAGAGAGGCATGGAAGATTGGAGATGGGCCTATAGTTAGAGAGAACTTCAGAGTCCATGGTGGGGTTTTTCAATAGAGGTCTGATGACAGCAGTTTTTAAAGTAGAAGGAATATGGCCAGTCAGGAGGGATTGGTTTATGATCCTGGTGATGAGTGGAGAGACGGCAGAGATGTTGACCTTTAGCAGGGCTGAAGGGAAAGGGTCCAGGGAACTGGTAGATGGTTTCATTTTCCTGATGACGTTCTCCACCTCTTCCCGTGTGGTAGCAGAGAAGGAGCAAAGTGGCTGGACCTTCTCAGGTAGTAGGTCGACAGTTGGAGGAGGCAAGATATTCGTGATGGAGAGGTATGAACGGATATTATCAACTTTTTGTCTGAAGAAATTGATGTGCATGTTGCACCTCTCCGCGGTAGCCTCAGAGTGGGCAGGTGAAGGAGGTTTGAGAAGGTGATTTATAGTTGAAAATAGTATCTTGGAGTTTCTGGAACTGTTGCTGATGATGGTGGAATAGAACCTTGACCGTGCAGCCTTCAGAGCTTATGCATACGCCCTCTTGTGTTCCCTGCAAGCCTGTTTGCGGACAGTCAACCCAGAGGGCTGGAGCCGCCGCTCAAGGACACACCCAGCCGCCTTCATTTTTCGTAGCTCGCAGGTGTACCAAGGTGCTGAGCACGAGAATGAGACAGATCTAGATGTTAAGGGGGCATGGAAGTCCAGGAGACTGCTCAGGGACTGGTTGTAGAAATCTACGAGGTCAGCAACAGAGAGGGAGCTGACAGGTTCAGAGGAGAGAAATTTAAGGTCCAGGGCCAGGGCATCTGCATTGATGGTCTTCAGATTTCTGAAATGGATCTGACGTTTTGGTTTGATATGGGGGGAGAGAAAGGGCAGCTCCATTGACACTACTTTACGGTCCGACATACCAAGATCATATACCTGTAGATTACTGATGGGGGCGAAGTTTGAAATGACCAAGTGTGTGACCCCTGGAATGTGTGGGGACATCAACATGTTGTTGTAGGTTGAGGGAATCTAGCTGCTCCAGGAAATCAGCAGTGAGCTTACCGGAAGTGGACGTAACAGCCTAGGAATGTCGTCGCCACTAGAAACAAAGTTCCTCAGATCAGAGTTGATGAGTAGAGTAAAGACATAAAACTAGCATCAAAACAGGCAATGTACAGAAAAAACTACAATCATGTTAGCATCAAAACCGAAAGTGGGCGTAACACAGCCTAGGAATGTCGTCGACGCTAGAAACAAAGTTCCTCAGATCAGAGTTGATGAGTAGAGTAAAGACATAAAACTAGCATCAAAATAGGCAATGTACAGAAAAAACTACAATCATGTTAGCATATTAGCATCAAAACCGGAAGTCGGCATCTCACCAGCCTAGGAATACCCTAGAGATTAGAAACAAAGTTCCTCAGATCTGGCTTGATGTGTAGAATCAAGTGAAGAAATTAGCGTCAAAATAGGCAATGTACAGAAAAAACTACAATCATGTTAGCATATTAGCATCAAAACCAGAAGTGGGCGTAACAGCCTAGGAATGTCGTCGACACTAGAAACAAAGTTCCTCAGATCAGAGTTGATGAGTAGAGTAAAGACATAAAACTAGCATCAAAACAGGCAAAGTACAGAAAAAACTACAATCATGTTAGCATATTAGCATCAAAACGAAGTCGGCATCTCACCAGCCTAGGAATACCCTAGAGCAGGGGTCGGGAACCTTTTTGGCTGAGAGAGCCATAAACGCCACATATTTTAAAATATAATTCCATAAGAGCCATACAATATGATTAAAACTAAATACAAGTAAATGTGTGCATTTTATGCAAGACCAACACTTTTAAAGTACAATAAGTCTCTATATTCTTTTTAATAGCGTTGTTATGCTGTTGCTAACCAATGATGAATAAAGTATTTCCTACCATTAATGTGACTTCTGGTGCTGCATGGTTTTACTGATGGCTTTGTAGTCTGGTTGATACGTGGTGAGGTTAAGCTTCATGCAGGCGTTGAGACTTCCATCCATTAAACGTGATCGTAGGTTAGTCTTAATGTTCTTTAGATGTGAGAAAGACTGCTCACATACATACGTAGAGCCAAACATTGTCAGTACAGCAATACTCACATGCTGCAGTGTGTGGTATGTAACAGGAAGCGCGTTCCAAGTTTTGACAATCAGCTGGTCCGCAGGTTGAAGTTTTTTCATTTCTGCCCACTTGTGTTTGCTCGCCAACTCTGCTTGCTGTCGTGCAAGTCTTTCCAAATCTTCATTCAGTGACTTGAACTTATTCACCCACATGTCTGAGGCCTTCAGGTCAGCAGCTTGTAGCTCAAAATCTCTGACGGAGACACCGGGGATGTAACTCAGGTCGCCGCTGTCCACTGCACACTCGTGTGGATGGGTGATGAACTTAAAAAGACAAGTGCGCTCACGAAATTCTCCAAAGCGTGCTTTGAATGCCTGCAGGAGATTAGATGTGAAGTCCGCTAGCTGCTGAAGATCAAGATGTTGAGCAGGGTCACTTGCTGTGCATGCATCTTTAAACTCTCCCAGTTTTTCAAAGTGTAGCAAACGACCTGTTTCAATGTCAGCGATGAAGAGTTCTAGTTTGTTTTCAAATGCAAACACTGCTTGTTGAAGGGATAAGACCGTATTTCCAGTGCCTTGCATTTTCACATTGAGCTGGTTCAGATGCTCAGTCATGTCCACGAGATAGTAGAACTTCAGAAGCCACTCAGTGTTAGCTAACTCAGGATGCTCGACGTTTTTCATTTCAAGAAAAGTCCGGATTTCGCTCAGACAAGCCGCAAAACGGCTGAGCACCTTCCCTCTTGATAACCATCGTACATTGCTGTGCAGAAGCAGACCAGGATAATTATTCCCAACTTCATCCAGCAGTGTTTTAAACTGCCGATCATTTAAAGCTCGGGCAACAATAAAGTTGACCACCCGAATGACCAGCGACATCACCTCACCAAGCTGCTCGCCACACATCTGAGCACAAAGTGCCTCCTGATGTAGGATGCAGTGAAAACTTAGGATGGGTCTCTTTTCATGTTCACGAAGAAGTGCTACGAATCCTCTGTTTTTCCCCACCATGCACGGAGCACCATCAGTACACACCGAAATAAGTTTATCCATCGGTAGATTTTTTTTTTTAGCGAACTCAGTGAAAGACTTGAATAAATCCTCCCCTCTTGTTGTCCCTTTCATAGGCAAAACAGCAAGACTTTCCTCACGCAGTGTGTCACCGACAGCATACCTTGCAATCACGCTAAACTGGGATAAATGGCTTACGTCTGTTGACTCATCCAAAGCGAGAGAAAAGAATGGTGCTGCATTTATGTCCTTCACTTGTGTTGCCTCAATTTGATTTGCCATCATGATGGTACGATCGTGAACAGTTCTTGCCGACAGAGGCATGTCTTTTATTCGTTTGATTATCTTGTCTTTATCCGAAAAATCGTCAAAAAGTTCATTGGCAACATCAAGCATGAATGTTTTGGCAAACTCCCCATCTGTGAACGGCTTTCCGTTCCTCACAATTGCTAAAGCACCAGCAAAGCTAGCCGAATTCCAGTCACCTTGTTGGGTCCAAACACGGAGTTGCTGCTGACTAGCTTGCACTCTGCACAGTAGCTCTTGACATGCTTTCTTCCTGCTGTCCCCCGCAGGATATTTCGATGCAAATGTAGTATGGCGTGTGTCGAAGTGCCGCTTTATATTTGACCGTTTCATCGATGCAATTTTATCATTGCATATTAGACACACTGCAGAACCTGCTCTCTCCACAAAGGCGAATTCCTCTGTCCATTCCTGCTGAAAAGTACGATACTCCTCATCTTTTTTTCTTTTAGTCATCTTCTTTTTTGATAAAAGGGTTTCTGAAATTAGCTACCTGACTACTTGATTAAAAGGAGGGAAGTTTATTTCCTGACCTCACAACGACCCGTGTACGTTACGCATTATCCAATAAAAATTTGGTGCTGTCCCGAAGGACAGCTGTGATTAGCTCCAGCCACCCGCAACCATGAACATGAGCGGTAGGAAATGAATGGATTGAAATACATGAGAATGTTTTATATTTTTAACATTATTTATTTACTTATTTATTTTTATTAAAGATTTGTCTGCGAGCCAGACGCAGCCATCAAAAGAGCCACATCTGGCTCGCAAGCCATAGGTTCCCGACCCCTGCCCTAGAGATTAGAAACAAAGTTCCTCAGATCCGGCTTGATGAGTAGAATCAAGTGAAGAAATTAGCGTCAAAATAGGCAATGTACAGAAAAAACTATAATCATGTTAGCATATTAGCATCAAAACCAGAAGTGGGCGTAACTCAGCCTAGGAATGTCGTCGACACTAGAAACAAAGTTCCTCAGATCTGAGTTGAGTAGAGTAAAGACCACTTCCGGTTATCTCACTGCTGATTTCCTGGAGCTGCTAGATTCCCTCAACCTACAACAACATGTTGATGTCCCCACACATTCCAGGGGTCACACACTTGACTTGGTGTCAAGTGAGGCCAAGCACAGAGCCCTGTGGGACACCACAGGTGACGTTGTGGATGTGAGATTTTGCGCTGCCAAGGGTGACATGTTCGGTTCTGCCAGTTAGGTATGACGTGAACCAGTTATGAACAGTTCCTGAGAGTCCAATGGTGCATTGCAGGCGGTGAAAGAGGATGTTATGGTCTCTTGTGTCAAAAGCAGCTGTCAGGTCAAGGAGGATGAGTATAGAAGGGGAACCAGTATCTGCCGTCATCAGAAGATCATTGGTGACCCTGACCAGGGCTGTTTCGGTGCTATGGCCAGGGCAGAAACCGGACTGAAATTTTTCAAACAGGTTCTTCAGTTTATGGTGATCATGAAGTTGTGCTGCAACTGTTTTTTTCCAGAACTTTAGAGAGGCATGGAAGATTGGAGATGGGCCTATAGTTAGAGAGAACTTCAGAGTCCATGGTGGGGTTTTTCAATAGAGGTCTGATGACAGCAGTTTTTAAAGTAGAAGGAATATGGCCAGTCAGGAGGGATTGGTTTATGATCCTGGTGATGAGTGGAGAGACGGCAGAGATGTTGACCTTTAGCAGGGCTGAAGGGAAAGGGTCCAGGGAACTGGTAGATGGTTTCATTTTCCTGATGACGTTCTCCACCTCTTCCCGTGTGGTAGCAGAGAAGGAGCAAAGTGGCTGGACCTTCTCAGGTAGTAGGTCGACAGTTGGAGGAGGCAAGATATTCGTGATGGAGAGGTATGAACGGATATTATCAACTTTTTGTCTGAAGAAATTGATGTGCATGTTGCACCTCTCCGCGGTAGCCTCAGAGTGGGCAGGTAAAGGAGGTTTGAGAAGGTGATTTATAGTTGAAAATAGTATCTTGGAGTTTCTGGAACTGTTGCTGATGATGGTGGAATAGAACCTTGACCGTGCAGCCTTCAGAGCTTATGCATACGCCCTCTTGTGTTCCCTGCAAGCCTGTTTGCGGACAGTCAACCCAGAGGGCTGGAGCCGCCGCTCAAGGACACGCCCAGCCGCCTTCATTTTTCGTAGCTCGCAGGTGTACCAAGGTGCTGAGCACGAGAATGAGACAGATCTAGATGTTAAGGGGGCGTGGAAGTCCAGGAGACTGCTCAGGGACTGGTTGTAGAAATCTACGAGGTCAGCAACAGAGAGGGAGCTGACAGGTTCAGAGGAGAGTAATTTAAGGTCCAGGGCCAGGGCATCTGCATTGATGGTCTTCAGATTTCTGAAATGGATCTGACGTTTTGGTTTGATATGGGGGGAGAGAAAGGGCAGCTCCATTGACACTACTTTACGGTCCGAGATACCAAGATCATATACCTGTAGATTACTGATGGGGGCGAAGTTTGAAATGACCAAGTCAAGTGTGTGACCCCTGGAATGTGTGGGGACATCAACATGTTGTTGTAGGTTGAGGGAATCTAGCAGCTCTAGGAAATCAGCAGTGAGAACCTGTGGGATTATCAACATGGATGTTTATATCTCCCAGGATTATAATGTTAGTAGAGGTAGCACAAAGTGTTGAGAGAAGATCAGACATTTCCGGGATGAGTTGGGTTTTGGAGGTGGGTAAATTAGGAGAACAGTCAGGGGAAAAGGGGGCTTACATTTAAATACAAGGCACTCACATGAAGATGGTGCAGATATCGAAATGGGGACAACCGCAGATCCTGATGGTGGATGATAGCTAGGCCACCACCACGCTGCGTGCTACCTCCAAGTAACTGTGACCAGGTGGGCAGGCTTCATTTAGGGCAGAGTAAACCTCTGGCTGGTGCCCGGTTTCTGTCAGACACATGAAGTCAAGTCCTTTCTCCCTGATGTGTTCTTCGATCAATGTGGATTTATTGCTGATGGATTGAGAGTTGAATAGTTCAAATTTGACTAATTTCTGCGGAGTAAATCTCTGTACAGGTCGCAGAGCACTATAATCCACTCCACGCAGCTTAGTCCGCTCCACAAAGTAAATTCAACCGGGAATGTGAAGATCTCGCAGTGTTTTCTCTCAGTGGCTCGGGTATTTCCCATGCTTGAGTGCTGAGATCTCGCAATACTTCGAGTGTTGATAGTAGTTAAAGCGACGGCGCTCTGATGACGCGTCAGATGTGCGACCGGCGACCAGAAAGATGGAATGTTAGTAGCAGAGCACTTTGGCAGGTTATGGAAGATAATCTTTCGCCCGGTCCCTCTGTGAATGTAACAAGGACGGCGAAGGAGTCCAAGTTTTTTAATGATGGAGATGTTAATTCCTGGAGTGATTGCGGGATTTAGTCGGCGGAGTCGGTGGAGCTGAGAACTGGAATAGATGAACGCCATACTGACCTAAAATCCGTAAAATTCAAAGATCCAAACCAGGCGGTAAAACAAAACAAGAAAAGTTTCCAAAAAAGTACGAAACTTTCTAACAAAAACAATTTTACTAGAAGTAAGTAGTAAATTAAAATAAATAATAATAAAAAAAAAAAATTGTAAAATAGTAAACAAGTAATAATTGGTAGTATTAGACTCCGACTCAGAGGGAGAAGCGGCGAGCAGTCGATGCCAGCGTCCTCCCCCACTGTAGCAAAGACGACCCGTTTCTTAGCCACCGTTGTAGTGAAGTCGGGAAAAATCGAGATCCTTCTGTCCATGTAGCAAAGAGGGGAAGCCTCTCCAGCTCAGCACAGAATTAGGTTCTGGACTTGAAATAAATTTACCCGAACAACAATTGGACGAGGAGGTTCACCATTTTTGGGCTTAGCACGTAATGTGCAGTGAGCCCGATCCAATATGGGTTTTTTGTCAAGACCAATTATTTCTTGTAGAAAATTGGCCATGAACTCGGTGGGGCGAGACCCCTCAGGCAAACCCACCAGACGAACATTGTTCCATCTTGAACGTCCCTCCAGGTCCTTGCATTTCTTGGACAGTGACTCGATGGTGCTGGTTAGCTTGCGAACGTTCGCTCGGAGGTTGGATAATTCGGTTTCGTGAGCATTAGCTGAGCACTTGAAGTGTGACATCCTTCTGCTCAGCATGGTATAGCAAATGCTAAGCTATACAGAGAACTGTTCTGATGAAATGTGCTGGCCAAATGAGAAACAGAGGCTGGTGTGGCAAAGTCATGCAATATAATCTCTTTCCAGAAAAGTACATAATTAACACGTAGCGTTTCTTATGCATAGTAACATTAGCTTTAGCTTACACAACCCTTAAGACATTCAGGCCAAGCATGAGAGACAGAATGAAGATGTGTGCAGCAAGAATGACCTTGGCTCTAAGGCAGGTGCAAAGCCATTGTTGTGCAAATCATTGTAGTTGTTACAGAATGTGGTGCTCAGCAAATGTTCTACTTATAAAATATAACAGACTCCGACTCTCAATCAATCATGCTCAGTCCGAGGTTAGGTATCAAACACGAGTCACCCCAAGATGTCTGGATTCCTTCTGACCCAACCATTGTCTTAATTCAGGTCAAATCATTATGATATGACTTGGATATTCGGGGAACCAGGATTTTTATATATATAAAATATTCTTATATATATATATATATATATATATATATATATATATATATATATATATATATATATATATATATATATATATATATATATATATATATATATATATATATATTCTTATCAATGCTTGCTTGCGTGTATGGTACTGCAAAAATATCCAATTCTGATTTCATGCACTCTTCCGACATGTTGTGAATGAGGGCCATAGTTATAGAAAATGTATCTTCTTTGTGCTTTTTTGGCCACCTTCTTCTCTCGCTTCTATTTGACTACTGTGCCTCTCTTGGGTATTGCTTTGCGTTTTTTAGCGGAGGTAATTCGATCCCCAGGGGGTCTATGCCGCTTGCCACGAGCAAGCACCATGGGCCCCGAGCCCTCTTGTGGCTGTGCTGTCAATTGACCCGTAATGGCGCCTGATACCACGTCTTTAACGATATTTTGTGCGGCCGATTTTAAATGCGGTTTCGCCATATTGAAAGTCCTTTTCAGAAATGGCACTGCCATTCTGAGGAGTCCTCGAAAAAGCCCTCCCAGACCCCCACCGTACATAACGGGGGCGCCATTGTGTCCGGGTAGCCCGTTACCCGGCTGGTTTCTGTAGTATTCCACATATCTATGTGGATCTGAAAAGCCGTTGGCGCTGTACATTATTGGGGGTAGTACTGCTTAACCAGCCTGAGATGCAGTTTTATGATCGTTTTCCCATATCGGAAGGGTATCGCCTTGTTCTGGTCAGACTTTAACTCGATGACTATGTTATCAATGTGATTCTTGCAGAGCGACACGTGATGAATCCTGTCATAATTTCAAAGAGGTATGCAACCTTGCGAAGAAGATGTGTGTGTCAGAAACGTGCTCTGGCCCCATCCCTGCTAGGCGTGGCGATGAAATGTACAGCAGATTATCGTCGTTACATCGCTGGCTGTCGGAATGGTGTCCAATAAATGGTGCGGGTTATATAGACAACTGGAGGATGTTCTGGGGTAGGCCTGGGCTTTTGAAGAGGGACGGTATTCACCCCTCGCGGGCTGGTGCCGACCTCCTGACTAAAAGCATAGCTCGTAGTCTACAGGCAAATCGCTGACTAACTAGAGCCAAGTCCAGGTGGCAGGCAAACCGGCATAACCGACCGCCTGCAAGTCGCTTAGAGTCGTCACCTAGGGTTCATTTCATTGAGACTGTGTCTGTTCCCCGCGTCTTTAATCATGGAAGACTATTCCACCGTGGAGTGTGCCTTAATAACTTAATTAAAATCACAATGAATCCATCACTAGAAAACAGTTTTGATGCAATATTTAAACTTGGACTTCTGAATATAAGATCACTGGCTCCTAAAGCACTATTAATAAATGAAATAATTACTGATTTTAGTCTTGGTGCCCTGTGCCTTACTGAGACCTGGCTTAAACCGGATGAATTCATGGCACTAAATGAATCTACTCCAGCGGAATACAGTTATAAGCATAACCCTCGACCAAATCGCAAAGGTGGTGGTGTTGCTGCAATTTTTCAGTCCACCTTAGGAGTGTCTGAGAAATGTGGTGTGAGTTTCACCACATTTGAAATTCTTGTTCTTAGCCTTGCTGGTTCATCTCTTTGGAGTTCTTCACCCCAAATCACCATTGTTATTGTGTATAGACCGCCTGGGCCGTACAGTGATTTTCTTAAGGAATTTTCAGATTTTTTTAACAAACCTGGTGGTCAGTACTGACATAGCCGTTATTGTGGGTGATTTTAACATTCATATGGAGAAGGATAGTGATCCTTTAAAAATAGCGTTTGCAGCTATTCTTGACTCTGTAAGTGTATGTCAGAATGTAGTCGGGCCCAGGGACGGATTATGGGTTGTGTGGGCCCCTGGGCAAAACGTTTGTGAGGGCCCCCCCCCCCCCCACCACCACCACCACCACCACCACAACCACAATTCAAGGGCCCTTGGCAGCCAAACGCCCTCCCTATAGGGTCAGGGGACCTTGTAGGCAGAGGATCAAAGAATGTAGGCCCTCTAAAATAGACAAACGAAAATACATTGTTGATAAGCGTTGCAAATTGTTTTGGGCTAGGGGCCCCACGGGCCCCCTGCACCCCAAGGGCCCCTGGGCAGCGGCCCCGCTGGCCCGGTCCGTAATTCGTCCCTGGTCGGGCCTACTAATGTCTGTAACCATACCCTTGATTTGATCATTAGTCATGGCATCCTGGTGGAACATGTGTCTATTATGCCACAGAGTCTCAGATCATTAATTGTTAACATTTGAAATCCAGTATAGCCTCCCGTTGACCACCACTCCAAAGTATAGAATCAGATGTTCTATTAACGCACTAACTACAACAACATTTATGGAACAACTTCCACAGTCCTTCAGCCTTACATCTGAAGCATTGTGTGTAGATGAACTTGAACAGGCAACTTTAAACATGGAAAAATCCCTTCGCAGCACTCTAAATCTTGTAGCTCCATTTAAGAGGATAAAGCATAGCAATAACAAATCTGCCCCCTGGTACTCTGATAATACACGTGAACTCAAACAGGCATCAGGCAAGCTAGAGCGAAAATGGCGCTCAACTAAACTAGAAGTTTTCAAATCTGCCTGGAAAGAGAGCCTCTCTAAATACAGACAAGCACTAGTGACTGCTCAGTCTCTGTATCTCTCCAGATTAATAGACATAAATAAACCAATCCTAAATTCCTATTTGAATCCGTGGCTAGGTTAACACAGAATTCCTCATTAAACTCGCAAGTCCCGCAAGCTCTTAAGAGTGATGACTTCCTTACATTTTTTAATGGTAAAATAACTAAGATTAGACAGACTATCCAGTGCACTCCCTTACCTACTTACAGCTGCCAGCCTCCTGCTAGTCTTATGCTTACCAATAATGAGACCTTTGAATCATTCATTTCTATTACACACTCAGAACTTTTGAGCTTAATTTTCTGCTGTAAATCCTCTACTAGCCTTGTAGACCCAATTCCTACAAAATTCTTCAAGGAAATTGCACCACAGATTGGCACTACCATGTTAAATGTGTTAAACTCTTCTCTTAGGCTTGGATATGTTCCAAAACCTTTTAAAATGGCTGTTATTAGACCCGTCTTAAAGAAACCAAATCTTGAACCCAGTGTTTTAGGAAACTATAGACCTATCTCAAATCTTCCTTTCATTTCAAAGATCATGGAAAAGGTTGTAGTTCGTCAGTTGGCCTCTTTCCTACAAAAAAATAATACCAGTGAATTATATCAGTCTGGCTTTAGACCAAACCATAGCACAGAAACTGCTCTAGTCAAGGTAATGAATGATTTACTTGTGGCTTCTGACCGTGGCTGTGTATCTCTGTTGGTATTGCTAGATTTAACTGCAGCGTTCGATACCGTGGACCATAATATCCTCTTGGACCGGTTAGAAGGTGTAGTTGGCATAACAGGGACAGCACTTTCTTGGTTCCGTTCATATTTAACCGATCGCTATCAGTACGCCCATGTGAACAATGAATCATCCAAGGCCACCAAAGTTGAATATGGTGTCCCACAGGGATCAGTCCTGGGCCCGCTACTGTTTACCCTATACATGCTACCTCTTGGTAACATTATTAGAAATCATGGTATTGGGTTTCATTGTTATGCAGATGATACACAGTTGTACATATCTGTTAACCCTGATGATACATCACTGCTATCTCGATTAGAAGACTATTAGATATCCGGTGCTGGATGACAAAAAATTTCCTTATGTTAAACACAGAAAAAACAGAAGTTCTGGTAATTGGTCCCAAGGCTGCAAGAAATAAGTTTCACCACCTCAATGTTGGTAGCCTTCCTACACAACTTAACAAGGTAAAAAATTGTATTACAAACACACATAGGGTTTAAAAAATACTACTGAGGAAGATTAAAAAATTGTCTTACACAGGTATACTAATCTGCTGAGGAAAGCAGATTATTATACAGTCATATTAGGATTATGAGCAATAAAAATGATGTGGTAGTTATGGGAGATTTTAATCTACCAGGTATGCAGTGGGACATTGTCACTGGCTCTTCTGAAAATGAACTGGAGATGGTGGAATTAGTACAGGATTGTTTTTTTACTCAGTTTGTTAACACCCCTACCAGGGGAGATGCCATTCTTGATCTTGTTCTCTCTAATAACCAGGACAGGATTGGTAAATTAGATGTTTTAGAACACTTGACAGTAGCGATCATAACATGGTCAAATTTGAGGTTAAGTTTAGTGTTCGAAGAGCTAAGTCCAAATCAAAAATATATAATGTTAGGAAGGCTGATTTTAAGTGTATGGTGTATGACAGTGTTTCCCAACCTTTTTTGAATTGTGTACCCCCTGAGAGATTTTCTCATACCACAAGTACCCCCTTTGTCAAATGTGTTGATGATTCAATAAAAGTAGAACGTACAACTGATTATCAAATTTAAAACATTTTATTAAATCTCCATAACTTGAACATTTAATTATTGGGCATTTTATTCTTTTCAGTTTAAATTTAACATAAATATATATGTTGCCACGAAAGTGAATGATAAATCTGAAAATAAATACTAAATTTAAAAAAAAGTAAATAAACCTCCCTTTGTTATAACAAAAGCTGAATGAGTCCCCTTTAAACAGACATTTAAACTTAGAACATCAGGAGCAAAACACTAAAATAAATAACCATATCAGTTTTACTTTGTTTTCATCATTCAACTTAGTTTAGTTTAATGAGACACCTGAGCTTGCTTATCTTTGATAAGCTCTGATAGATCTGGGGGCAGTGTGGAAACAGCTGTTACCAGGCTGTTCTCCACATCCAGTCTATTCCTCTGCTTGGTTTTGATGTGTGTCAAAGCTGAGAAGGTCACCTCACACATATAGGTAGAACCAAAAGGTAAAAGTTCAAACAGTGCATGTTTTCCCAGTTCAGGATATTCCTTCTCCACATCACACCAAAACTCAGTCAATGTCTTCTCAGCAAATGCTATTTTCAGCCCACGGTCAGATGACAAATCCATGAGATGCTCCTGCAGCCTTGCATGAAGGTTGCTGCTGCTCTCACTCACAATGAATGGGTCCCTCACCCAGTCCAGTCTTTCTGAATTTTTTTCAATGTCCTGAAAATACTGGCTAAAATACATGCTGAGTTTGGACAGATGTGCTTTCACCAGTTTGACCACTGGACCCCGGGCAACATCAGTGGTGGCAAGATGGGCATCAAGTAGTGGGAAACAGCTCACATCTCCCTCATCACATTTCCTCTCCCATAGTTCGAGCTTCTTAGTGAATCCTTTCACTCTGTCATACATTTTAAGGATGTGTGGCTCCTTCCCCTGAAGTGATTGGTTGAGCTCGTTAAGTTTGGTAAACACATCAACGAGATATGCAAGGCGTGCCACCCAGTTTGCATCCTCAAACACCACAGCAAGAGGATGCAGATGCTCCTTGAGGAACATAAAAACTTCATTGCGAAGCTCATAGAGTCTCAGGAGCGTTTTTCCGTGTGAAAGCCAGCGCACGTCTGTGTGGAGCAATAGCTGTTCGTGCTCTGCGCCATTCTCATGACAGAGAGTTTCAAACAGTCTATGATTCAGTGGTCGGGATTGGATGAAGTTTATCATCTTCACAGCATCATCCATAACAGCACATAAATCAGGACAAACCCTCTTACTAGCGAGTGCTTCACGATGAATAATACAGTGCATCCATTTAATGTCGTTGTTTACCTTTTTGATGTGTCCGAACAGTCCCTTCCCGCTTCCCGTCATCACAGCCGCACCATCAGTACAGACGTGGCTGCATGTATTCCACTGCAGATCATGTTCTTTGAAAAAGCTGTCTATAACCTGGAACATTTCTCCTCCGGTTGTCTTTCCTGGCAGCTTTTTACAAAATAAAATATGCTCATTTATGTCCGACACATCTTTGTAACGAACGAAAGCCAGGAGCTGAGCATCTCCACTCACATCTGTCATTTCATCCAGCTGCAAAGCGAACTGACCGGCTTGTTTTATTTTCTTCACCACTTGTCCAATAATATTAACTGACATATTGTTGATCCGACGGGACACAGTGTTGTTCGACAGGGGGACTTTTTTTAGTGTGTCAGCTGCTTTCTTGTCAATCATAATTTCAGCCATAACACTAGCTGCAGGGAGAATGAGCTCTTCGACAATTGAGTGTGGCTTTTTTGACTTAGCCACAAGCAGGGATACGGCGTATGATGCCTCCAGTGCTTTGCTTGATACAGACGTAGCTTTCATCATTACAGTCTGACCTGACCTAAATTCCGATAACTTTCGTTTGTAAAAAGCCTCTGTTTTACCGATACTTCCCGAGTGTTTGGTGCTCTGATGTCGTTGTAAATGGGCCGGCTTCATTGCGCTATTTGCTAGGATTTCCCCGCAAAAGAAGCACTGAGGCTGTGGCAGGTCCGCAGACGTAGAAGTGAACCCGAAGAAAATATAATTGTCATTGTACTGCCTAGGTTTACGTTTGGTTTCTATTTTGCGTGTCTTGGGGTCTGCTGAACCCTCTCCTGGATCCAGAGCAACGGGACGTTTCAGCCATTTATCCATATTTGACTGTGGCTGCTTTGACCCGTCAGTGACTTTTGTCTGTCTTGTACTTTCTCTCATGCCCTCTGTCGGTAGCGGAGCGTCGTGCAGATGCACAGCCCTGCTCTAGTCTTTCCGTCATGTAGTTGTTGTTTATGTCTTTTTTTGCTCTTTTCATTGATAAAAGCTGGGTTTGTTATTCATTAAGCAACACATCCCAGATAGATTTTCTTTCTATACCAGGGCACAGCTAATGGAATGGCTGATAATATTTACCCATCATCAGGGAAATTAAATATAAAATTTTTTTCCACGTACCCCCTGTAATGTGCTCGCGTACCACTAGGGGTACGCGTACCCCCGGTTGGGAATCACTGGTGTAT
The DNA here is from genome assembly GCF_023856365.1 of Brienomyrus brachyistius. NCBI lineage: Eukaryota > Metazoa > Chordata > Actinopteri > Osteoglossiformes > Mormyridae > Brienomyrus > Brienomyrus brachyistius. Next base: position 567,345 of record NW_026042344.1, read on the forward strand.
GAGACTAAAACTAGAAACTGTGAATTGGATGGAGTTAAATAATAAAACTGTTGAAGAGCCCTGGGAATTTTTTAAAAGCACATTATTGCAAGTGCAAGAGGACTTCATACCTGTTTCCAGCAAGAATAAATCTAGGAAATTGCAACCTAGGTGGTTTACTAGGGATATAAAGTATAAAGTAAGGAGGAAAAGGGCTTTGTTCCAGCAATGGAAAATAACTGATGGTGACAGAATAAAGCAGAAATATCTAAGTCTACAGGCTGAGTTAAAAAATATTAGACGAGCTAAAAGAAATGTCGAAAGGATGACTGCATTGGAAGCTAAGGATGACGTTAAAAGTTTATTCCAGTATTTTAACTTTAAAAGAGCTCTAAAACTTGAAATTACTAATCTGCAGGATAGTCAGGGTCTTACTATTGTAAACAACATTGATATAGTAAATGAGTTCAATGATAGTTTTGTACGGGTATTCACTGTTGAGGACATTAGTAACTTAGCAGTTCTTATTACTGATCCAGCATCGTCTATAACTAATATATATATAACTTAAGCTGATGTTTTGCAAAGCCTAGCTAAGCTCAAAATAAATAAATCACAGGGCCCTGATGGCATCTTACCTATAGTGTTAAAAGAGATGAGGGATATTATTTGCCGACCCTTAACTTTACTTTTTCAAAAATCCTTATCTGAAGGTGTGGTACCTTCTGATTGGAAGCATGCCAACATAACGCCCATTTTCAAAAAAGGGGATAGAAGTAATTTGTCAAACTATAGGCCAATTAGTCTAACTTGTATAACTGGTAAAGTTATGGAGGCTATAATCAAAGAGAAAATGGTAGATTACCTGGACTCCAATAACATTTTGCGGGATAGCCAGCATGGATTTAGGAGAGGTAGATCCTGTTTAACAAATCTGTTGGAGTTTTTTGAGGAAGCTACTCAGGAAGTTGATGATAAGAAGGCCTATGATGTCATCTACTATAAGGCTTTTGATGTTGTCCCCCACAAGAGGCTCCTACTTAAACTCAAAGCGACAGGTATTTTAGGTACCGTAGCGACCTGGATTGATAACTGGTTAACAGATAGGAAACAGCGAGTAGTTATAAGAGGCACAATGTCACAGTGGGCTTGCGTTCATAGTGGGGTACCGCAGGGTTCGATTTTAGGACCACTATTGTTCCTAATTTACATAAATGATATGGATACCAATATATACAATAAACTGGTGAAATTTGCAGATGACACCAAGGTGGGTGGTGTAGCAGATACTGAATTAGCGGCTCAGCAGCTACAGCGGGATCTTGATTTAATTAGTGACTGGGCCGATACCTGGCAGATGAAATTTAACGTCGATAAATGTAAGGTACTCCATCTGGGGAGCAGAAATATAAAGTACAGGTATTTCATGGGTGTCACTGAAATAAAGGTAGCTGATCATGAGAAAGACCTTGGTGTGTATGTTGATGCTTCCATGTCCCATTCTCGCCAGTGTGGGGAAGCAATATAAAAGGCCAATAGAATGTTGGGGTATATCTCCAGGTGTGTGGAGTTTAAGTCAAGGGAGGTAATGCTAAGATTATACAATTCCTTGGTGAGACCTCACCTAGAATATTGTGTGCAGGTTTGGTCACCATATCTTAAAAAGGACATTGTGGCCTTAGAAAAGGTGCAGCGTAGGGCCACAAAAATGATTCCTGGTCTTAGAGGAATGTCATACGAGGAACGGTTACTTGAGCTAAATCTGTTCAGTCTCAAGCAAAGGAGACTGAGGGGGGACATGATCCATGTATATAAGATTCTAACAGGTTTGGATGCTGTTCAACCAAATAGTTACTTCAGCATTAGTTTAAATACACGAACTTGTGGCCATAGGTGGAAATTAGCGGGAGAACATTTCAAGCTGGATTTAAGGAAGCACTTCTTTACACAGCGTGTAGTCAGAGTATGGAATAGCCTTCCTGATAATGTAGTGCAAGCTGAATCCTTGGGTTCCTTTAAATCAGAGCTAGATAAGATTTTAACGACTCTGAGCTATTAGTTTAGTTCTCCCCAAGCGAGCTTGATGGGCCGAATGGCCTCCTCTCGTTTGTATAGTTCTTATGTTCTTATGTTCTTATCATACCTCAGCTGTTGCTATCGCACCTTATCCCATTCTATCTTACCTTAGCCGTTCCTATCCTACCTTATCCCATTCTATCTTACCTTTAGCCATTCCTATCCTACCTTATACTATACTATTCTATCATATCTTAGCCATTCTTATCCTACCACATCCTATTCTATCTTACTATACCCGTTCCTATCCTACCTAATCATATCTTATCTTAGCCGGTCCTATCATACCTTAGCTGTTCCTATGCTACCTTATCTTATTCTATCTTACCTTAGCCGTTCCTATGCTACCTTTTCCTATTCTATCTTACCTTGAGCCATTCCAATCCTGACCGTGCTTAAAAAAAAAAAAAAAAAAGACAAACGGAGGGAAGCGGCTAATCGCCTGGCAAGCGGCGCAGGCTCTCGGTCTGACAAGCGGAAAACCGATCGGCTCTGTATTTCAACAGCAGGGGGGAGTATAGGTGCACCGTTCCCAGAAACACTGCAATACCGGGTCGATGCGTGGAGCGGACGGGGCAAGCCCCACTTCCGGCTCCCTGTTCCAAAAATCCGATTAATATGTGGTCCCCTCCATGGGGGACGTATCAGATATTAAACTGATAACAGATTTTTTTTCTATGCTTTATTAAACAGTTCTGCACATTTAAATTCACACAATAAAAAAAAACACCTTTTAAAATATACACTGTCAACAATGAGCTTAAAACAACCTTTTCCTGCTAAAACACTAATCACTACATTCAGGATTAATCATGATGGTAGAGATTTTGCCCATATAATACATATCAGTGCCAATAACATCAATAATTAGTTAGAAAACATTTAAATCAATATTAAACAAATAACATATCACAGAACCATTCACTATAATATAAACAAAACGTAACAGTAAAAACAAGTGATACATATACACACTTTAAAATCTGATTACAATCATATGTCCATTAACATAATTAAAATGTCACCTCAAATGCAAGCCATTAAAATATTAAAACCTTAAAAAAGGAACAGACCCGTAGACCTCAGGCCTCGGCACAAGGGTCGGGTTAAAACAGGGTTATACACAATCCTAAGACACCTAAAATCAATTACTTCGGGCTAAGAAACTGGTTAATCACAGACATGGCACAGCACATAGAATAAAATGTTAATAAATACAGTTCATGTTAATACATAAAAGTGCTAAAAGTGACCAACCACAGCCGTGCACAATTTCAGTACATGCAGTTAATTAAAAAGAATATTTCAAACACCATACACGCACAAAAAACAAAGCACACTTACCTAAAACCCAAAGTACCTCCTGTGTGCTTCAGGACAGTGCGTCATGTCGACCCTGTAGGATGGAGCATCACCACCTAAATGAAACGGGGCTAAAGCCAAAAGAGGCCCTTCCACCTCTCCTTGGCCTCGTGGTAGCCCCGTTGGATGACGTCGGTCTCCATCCTGAAACCCAAATCGGCCCGGATTTTGCGGAATACCCCTTGTGCCTCCAGACGAACCCCTCTGCGGATGAGCGCGGTCCTGGCATTCCAAAGCTCTCGCTTGGTAATGCTGACCAGCAGCCACATCCAGGGGCCAAAGGGGTTATGGAGGTTGGGGTCCCACCCCTTCAACACCTTGTCGTAGGTCAGACCGGGCTGCGGGTCTACATGTTCACACAGGCCCGCTACCAACCCCCAGACTCTCTGTGCATGCCCGCAGTCCCAAAACACGTGCTTGATGGTCTCATCCTCGCTGCACTCGGGCCTGGTCAGCTTATGCCTGGGCAAGACGTCCCTGACTGGCAGCTTACCATGAAGGCACTGCCAGTTCAGGTCCTGCAGCCTGTGATCCAAACCCTTAGGCTGGATTCTCACCCATGTGCCTTCCTCCAGGCCCAACATGGCCCGAGTCTCCCTATGACCAAGCAAAGCCTTGTAAAGCGCTCTGTGCTTGGTCAGGGCCTCTGTCTTGACACCTGCCGGAATAGACTTACTCCACTTGACAGCGTGGCTGTAGTGGAACGGCAGGGTCTCAGCCTTGGGGCCGAGGTTGGTCCACGACGCCACCAGGCGTCTCATGGGGAGAGCCAGCCACAGACACACAAAGTGCTGATGGGGGTGCTCGAGGGGAGCTGCCAGGCGTGTGCAGAGCTGCGAGAAGAACAGGCAGTCAAGCTTGAGAGGAAAGTCAATAACGTCCCTCCCCCCACTGTCCTTTCCGAGATACATCACTTCCCTACGCACGTACTCGTACCTGCCCCCCCAGACGAGGTTAAAAACATCCCTCGTCAGGCCCCTCCGCATGAAGCGGGGCAAAGGGTACACATGTGCAAGGTAGAGCAGGGTGGGAAGAATATCCACTTTTAAGGCTAAAACCTTACCTTGGAAGGACAAGGACCTGGACTTCCACAGTCCGATCTTCCGCCTGGCGATTGCCAACCGCTCCTCCCAGTTCAACCGGGCGGCACCATCCGAAAGGAAGTTGACCCCCAAAACTTTGACAGGTCCGTTACAGAGGGTGAGACCACCTGCAACGTCCTCCCTCGCCTTCCAGCTGCCGAAATACTTGGCCACCGACTTACTGAGGTTGAGCGTCGCGCCAGAGGCCCAACCGAACGCGTGAACGAGGCTCAAGGCATGACCGAGAGACTGATCCGAGCAGACGAAAAGCGTGGTGTCGTCTGCATACTGGGTCAGTTTAACAGTTGTCCCCCGACTTCCTGGGATAAGAAGGCCATCGACCCCGGGGTGGGTGCGAATGGCGCACGCCAGTGGCTCTATATAGAGCGCGTAAAGGAGGGGGGAGAGGGGACATCCCTGCCTCACTCCACTCCGCTGGGGCACCAAATCACTCTGGAAGCCATTGATAACAACATGGCTCCCAACTTCGTTATACAAAGTGTGTAACCACCCCAGGTAATTGGGCCCGAAGCCAAACTTACCCAATACTTTGAACAGGAAGCGGTGATCTACCCGGTCGAAGGCTTTCTCCTGGTCCAAGCTGACCAGCAGGAGAGGGAGGTTCCTATCCTCCACCCAGGCGATGGCGTCGCGGATGAGGTGGAGATTCCACGTCGCCGATCGACCCGGTACTCCACACGTCTGGTCGCTGTGAACCAGATGAGCCATGGCCTTCTTCAGGCGTTCGGTAAGGGTCTTTGCGATGAGCTTTGTGTCTACACAAAGCATGGTCAGGGGCCTCCAGTTGCCAAGGTCGGCCCGATCGCCCTTCTTGTGCAACAATGAGAGGACCCCCGACCTCATGCTCCTAGTGAACAAACCCCGGCACTGAACGGCCTCTACAGCCTGCAGTAATTCCGGCCCAAGGACATCCCAAAAAGTGGAATAAAATTCCACCGGGAGCCCATCAAGGCCAGGTATCTTGCGGCGGTTCATCTTGCCAAGCACTGCGGTCAGCTCGGCCAAGGTGATGGGGGCTTCTAAGCCGTCCCGGATGTCACTGGGAAGACAAGGTGAGATGTTATCTAGGAAGCGCTCCCCAGCAACCGGGTCCGTATCCCTAACATTAAAAAGGTTAAGGTAAAACAATTTAGCAACCTCCAGCATGTCTGATGTATCCGTGACTATATTGCCATTTGAGGCACGGAGAGAGCTTAAGCTCTTCTCCTCCCGGGCTTCCCTGGCTCTGTGGGAAAAAAAAGAATTGCACTTTTCATTATTTTCCACATCAAATATTTTGTCGCGGAGCATTTGGGCCGAGGCAGCCTGTTCATGCAGGCACCTCAGCTCACCCTTTATGTCAAGCAGCCACACGTGGTTGATGGTGCCCCCGTTGTTGTGAGCGGCGTATTCATCCCGCAACCTTCTCTCCAGCCGCAGAATGGAGAACTTCTTCTCCATCCTGCGCTGCTTGCTGTACTGCATGGAGAAGGTTCGGATCCTGTCCTTCACACTCTCCCACCATTCGGCCACGGAGGGGAAGGTAGGCTTGTCCTTCTGCCACTCGGAGAAGTGATCTAAAAAAAGGTGTCTAAAATCTCTCTCCTCCAGGATCTGCAGGTTCATTTTCCAATAGCCGCCCCCATATACAGGGACGTCTATGGAGACAGTGGCCTCCACTGCCAGATGGTCAGTGGGCCACTGTGGGGAGAGGGACACCTTTTTAAAAGCAACGGGGGGTGAAGCTAAAATGTAGTCGATGCGGCTGCTGGCTCCGTGACTATTAATCCAGGTGAAGCCCGGCATGCTGGGGTTGCATGTTTTAAAACCGTCAACAAGTTTAAAGGAACGAATAAAATGGCGAAAATGCCCTGAGCTGACATCCTGTCTACCCTCCAACGAGATGTTAAAGTCCCCTCCTAAAATCAAGTGTCGATCTGTGACACAGAACGGGGACAACTCTTCAAAGAGAGTTATACGGGACGAGGCCTCCACTGGAGCGTAGACATATATGGCCCAGAGGCGCTGTCCCCTCCATGTGGCGTCAACCAGGATCCAGCGACCACAAAGTCAGGGAACGTGGAGCCACTTTCACCCCAGTCTCCAGATCCATGGGGACTGACACAATCCTCATAGCCATCCCTGTCAGTGCTAGTGGTCGGATTGAAGTTACCCATGATGAGTGTCACCTGGTGGGCACCCTTCAACCACCAAGCTAAGTTGCGAGTAAAATATCTCCCTCAATGAGGGATCACTCACCGCGATCAGAGCATACACTGAAACAACAGAGGAGACTCCCAGGGAGTGCCTTAGCCTGAGTCTCTGTTGGGGAAAGCGCCCGGCGTTTCCACCCCAACTCCACCTTTTATTGAGACAACACACTTTATAGTTTTTACTTGCAAGGGTACCCACACTCTCTGCAATGCAAACTACAGCAGAATGTGTTACAAAGGGTGGTTCCCCTTGGCTCCTTTATTTATAGTCAGTGGGAGGCGCAAGAGTCATGCAGAATAGGGAGGTGAGAACAAGAAAAGTTTTTTACCTAAGTGTACAGCTGTTGAGCACATACTCAGGGTACGTGCAAGCTAAATACTATTATTAATATAATCTAGAGTATGAGGTTAGAAGAAGACAAAATAATGTATATACATATTTACACTCATAGCTAATCATACAGGAATGATAACAAAATGATTAATAACAGTTTCTTCAACCTAACAGTCTCATGATACGGTCCTTGAAAGGAGTAACATCAAACACCATCAGAAGGAGCCGATCCGCTACAGCAACAGCTATTGGAGTATGGCAGCCGTCAGTCCGACCAGACCAAAAGTAGGTATACCCCTCTACAGAGAGGTGGCCACCCCCCAGTCTGCCACCAAAAAGTTTACGAAGCTCCCTCGAAGGCATAGGAAGATCATCTCCAACAGGGTCATCTTGCTGGAGAGATGAGACATTCCACACATCTCCCCGGATGTGTCGCCTCAAACTGGGACCCAAGTGCTGCCATGCAGTAGGCGACACCTCAGCACGACACCAGCCTTGATCCCCAACAGGCCTAACGCTATTGGCTCTCCAATGGTTTTGACTTGCCTGGGGATGGGGCTCCCGAAGATTTTCCCTCATCCCCTTCATGGTGTGTGCAGTCTTCCTCTGGGCAGCTGCAACAGAGCTATACCCACGAAGAGCAGAAAAGTATCACGCTCGTGTAAATCGATCAGTTGTGAGTTGTTTTAAGGTGGCTGGAGTGCCAATCTCGTCTCCAACGCACAAAGAAATTGTTTCCCTGCAAGTTGGAGGACCACCTGCAGGGCTGGGTGCAGTTTAACATTATACCCAGGATACAAATGTATCAGTTCTATCAATAGTTTTAAATATCACAATAAACCACATACTGTCATACACAATGCTTACATTATTTAAATATCCCACCAGTGTATTTAGCACAAACAAGCCTAAACACAAATATAACCAGGTATCCCCCACTAGGAGCGTGGCTGGAGACTTTGGGGCCCATGAATATCATACTGGGTCCCCAACCCAACCAATCCAATCAAAGTTTACAGGGCCCCCTATCACTCTGTAATCATCCTAAAAGCCCCCTGGCTAGAGATTTTGGGACTCATAAAGATCAGACTGGGTCTCCAACCTAGACCAATCCAGTTATGTTTTAAAGTTTACAGGGCCCCCTGTCACTCTGGAATCATCCTAAAAGCTGTCCCCCCGTTCCTGACAGGGCCCTATGTCCCACATGCAATGACAAATTTACAATTCTGTGATTTTTGAATTACAAGATGGAAAGTATAAATTCCATATAACAGCTAATAAGTAATTGATGATGGGGATGGACATGAGTGATTATAAAATATATTAAATAGCATTTGTGCAAAGGTGTAATTTTCTCATGCATGTGCAAACTAAAATGGAAGTGACATTTGTACCTGATGCTCCACATGACTTTGGGTCATGTTTCATCACAGCTCATATGTATTCCCAGTCGATTCTATCAAAAATATTCTTGGTATTAAGAGAGAATTTATCCATTCAGTGGGGGAGGGTCTCAGTCAAGGGTAAGCAGGGGAGTTGCTAGGGCCCCATAAAGGAATATCATATTGGGACCCTCAGTCCAATTCAAAAATGGAGCAATACTCGCCATAAATGATCTAAGGCAGTGTCCCCTTTCAGATCCATCCATCCATTTTCCAAACCACTTATCCTACTGGGTCGAGGGGGGGTCTGGAGCCTAGCAATGGGCAGGAGGCAGGGAGCAACCCAGAATGGGGGGCCAGCCCATTGCAGGGCACACTCAAACACCAGTCACTCACACATGTACTTCTATGGGCAATTCAGTAACTCCAATTAGCCTCAGCATGTTTTTGGACTGTGGGGGGAAACCAGAGTACCCGAAGGAAACCCCACGACGACATGGGGAGAACATGCAAACTTACACACATGTAACCCAGGCGGAGACTTGAACCCGGGTCCCAGGGGTGTGAGGCAACAGTGCACCACCATGCCCCCCCCCCCTTTCAGATAATATTATGAATTTATTTAGAAGTGGTTCAGTTACATTTACTGAGACCCTGGCAGTCAGTTTCAGTCCACAGAGATTATATTATTTTTGGATAGATCTTGTGTAGCAGACCTATGCCATAAAAATGTGTGTGATCCTTATTCACTGCATAGTTAGTCAGCCTCTTCTTCATGGATGTTATTCACACTGTGCCTCCTGTCCAGGGATTTATGATAATCTGCAGGTTATTTGTCTGAGGTCTGCAATCCCCTTGATACATTATGACTTAGAAGGGATTATTAGCGTCAGTGAGGGTAAGTCCCACGAAGTCCACTCTGAAGACCTCAATATTCCCCGCTTTCACAAATTTAGCTCATTGTTATTATTTTAATGTACGTTTAATGATATCTAATTATGCTTATTTTATTTTGAAACTTTAATAGCTTTGATGGAGCCATTTTCCTTTTAAGATTTGTTTAAAATTTTTAAAGAAAGGTTAACCAATTTATGGGGGTTACTCCATTTTTTACGATGACATCACGATAGTGAGGACTGTAAGAGTAATACAATTATTTTCAATTAAGGAACTTACCTCTCTTTGATGGTAAGTAAAGACAATCTTTTATGTGCAATTATTTCTGCCATCATGCCTGGTGCCACTTTGGATCAGACGCTGAATGAGCCCCTTTAATTGGTATTGGGCACACTAAAAATCATGACTTGGGTTTGCTTTGCTCATAAAAATTTATAAATTTACCTAAAACTAGCGAGGGCAAAAATGTTGCCTTAATTAATTTGAAAAAATCCTATAGGATATTTTTTCAGTGTGGCAGTATAACAGTAACTACAGTACTGTGCAAAAGTCTTAGGCAGTCCAAAGAAATGTTTAAAGCTGTTTATCTGGGTAGCAAGTGTACTTTCCTTAGAATAAATAACACAATTTAACATTATAACATGTGCAAATTAAGAGTAACACAATAAAAACTAGTAATAATTTCTTCTGTTTCCTAAAAAGTTACTGATATCTAGTTGGATGGTTAGATGAACACCGCTTCAGTTCCCAAACTTCTCCTCAGGGGCACCTCAGCCGTTCCATGATTTTGTTAAATTTCACCAACAGCTCAATTAAATTATTAAATATATTGGTTTAAAAAGTCAGTGAGAGATTGACTAGCTGTATGAGGCGTGTTAGTGGCCAAGTCAAAAAATACATGGCTGCACTGGACGGTCGATACAAATACTAGGATGATTTTAGCAGAGGTTCTGAAATGGCTAAGCTGACACACTTTGACAGGCATAACATCATAGTTTTACACCAACACGAGGATAATCTAAACATCATTTTCTTTGCCTGCCTAAGACTTTTGCACAGTACCGTATAGTAGATTACAGTAGATAAACTGTAAAATTAGCAGTAAACTACTGGCAACCCTGCTGCTGGTAGTTTACTGTTAACTTACAGGACCATTTTTAGAGTGTAATTGCTCTGTTCTACCATGTATACATTTATGTAATACATTTGCAGCTCATAAAGGATTGTAACGTAACCCAGATAACCCAATGCATTTAATTATTTGAATTTGTCATAACAGTGGTTTGATAGTTTTTAAACTATCAACTATTTTTAAATTTATGTTTAAAACCTGTTATAGAAATAATAGAAGTGATGCTTAGGAATTCGAAATCGAAATCAGTTGCATGGCTTTCATCTGCCTACCCATTTTCTGTAATTGCTTGTGCAGATGGGTGGCGGGAATTAAGGTGCTCCCGGATTTCTTAAGGGTGAGCTGATATATGTAAACTAGAAGGAAATTATGTCAGAAACAATGCCCAAAAATGGAAATTAATCAAGTAAAAGCACTGTTTTTTACACGATAAACTATCAAATCCCCACAGATATCCATCCCTTCTATGTTCTCATCCATGGTCTTCTGTAGTTAATAAATGCAATCCTCATCCCTCTGCTGGGTTAAGCTTCTCTCATCTGCTCTCTCCCTCCCTTTTTTTTTTAGGCTACCAGGCTGCCTGCTAGGTGAAAACATTCAGGGGGCAGTGAGCACTAAGCCTATGAGGGGGGCATTGGGACAATGCTCCGGCAGTATCATTTGTCCCATGGCTTAACGCAGAAACGGGCGGCTCCTGACGTCAAGGACCATCAGCTATTCTACCTATTCTGCAAAGCCTGGTTCCACTTTTTCCTACTCGCCGTGCTGGTATCTCCCTGCAGGACCCAAATGGCCGTATTCAAGGTCGGTGTAGTGGGCCCATGGTCATGTGACCCTCTCTTTGCTAAAGCACTACCCAGAACAGCAGCACAGATTGCTGTGGACAGGATCAACACGGACAGCTCCCTGTCCCTGGGCTCCACATTCGAGTATGTCATCCTTGAGGAGGACTGCCAGACTTCCAGGGCCCTCAGTCGCTTCCTGGGCTACCACTCCCAGGTGTCTGGCTTTGTGGGGCCCACCAACCCAGGCTACTGTGAGGGTGCTTCCCTGCTGGCTAAGAGCTGGAACAAGTCTGTGTTCTCCTGGGCTTGTGTCAGCTATGAAATGGATGACCCCCGCAGCCACCCGACTTTTGCCCGCACCGTGCCTCCGCCCACGTGGGTGCTACTTAACGTCATGCGCCATTTCCGCTGGGCGCACACGGGCATTGTCTCATCAGTGGAGGAGAGCTGGATAGAGACAGCCAACAAAGTGGCCAGTGCCCTGCGGAGCCATGGCATCCCCGTGGGCGTCATGGCGACAACTGACGATGACCCAAGTAGCATACGTCACACGCTAGCAAAAATCAAGAAGGCAGCGGAACTGCGCAGTGAGTATAGTATAAAAATACTAGTGAGTAGTTTTTGTGCACTATATTACTGAAAGAAAATTCTCTGAAATCATAGTCCTTTATTTTAAATAAGCTTCTTCAGCACACAATATGGAAACCAAGTAGGAGATACAGAGGTCAAATAAAAGGTCAGACTGAATTACAAAGGTAGGATCATGGACACCTGCAACTGTACACTAGAATGCATTGTGTGTAAAGTGACATGTTTTTTTTTCCTCATCATGGCTGCAATAGGAACATAAAAAGATCAGTAGGGCTGCATGATTCTGGGTAAAATATGAATCCCTCAGATGCAAGATCATGATTTTCTCTCACAGTTCTTGAGCAATACAATTCTCTATTATTCTACATTACATTGTCTTTATGTATGGAGCAGAATCACAGAATCACATCACCTTAAAATGCAAACGCGACTTCAGTGTGTTTTACAGTGCACAGTACACAGAAACTGTGCCATGTGATAATGCAGTGTACAGGAGGCATTGCTTTTCCATGAGTGTCATGATGAGAGTGAGACGCAATGAAAAGCAAAACCATTGCTTTGCATCTTATTTAACTACCATCCAAAAAAACTGTTAGAAGGGTTTACATTGCACACAATTAAACGAAGAAATCGTGCCACACTACACCAAAATGCAATGGCCGTCTTTGCTCTGCTCCACTGGCTTTTTTTCATTTACAGAAAGTATATGCTGAAATTGTGCCACCACAAAATGTAATCACTGTCCAATCACAGCTCTCTAGGAAGCGGAGTGCATGGTCACAGAAAATGGGCTGGGACAATCACTTAAGATGTAATCGATGAGATGACAGCCACTATATGGCAGGCTATGGCCACAATCGCTACACCCCAGCTGCGCCCAGTTGCCCAAAGTAGCGGCTTATGACATGTTTAATTCATTATTAAATATGGCCCATAGTTCAATAGATAATATATACAGAATCAAAAACAGTGTAATGGCATTCCATTAATCTGCACCCTTGAGCTCGGTAATTTTCACAGACAGATCCACTGGCTTTGCTATAATGAACATTCAGCATGACATAAAAGTTGATGGTGAGGAAGTGCTACAAGAATTTGATAAGACCGGGAGACGAAGAATCAACTTAAAATAGGCTGGGAGGAATGTAATTCATTAATTGACAGGTCGGAATGGGCATTTGTTGGGCGGGGGCGGGCGCGTCCCCTCAAAAAAAAAAAACACTTGATGCCCCTGGTTGGATCCCTACAAACCAGAGGCTGTTCCAGCTGCTCACACCATTCCTAATTCCCACAGTAGTGATCCTCTGCATGCATTCAGCTCTGATCGGCGGGAAGACACAGAAGCTGCTGTTGGAGATGGCCCTGGACATGCGCCTGACTGAGGGCTCCCTTGTATTTGTGCCATATGACACGCTGCTCTACAGCCTTCCCTATCAGAACGTGAGCTACCCGGCTCTGCACACCAACGGCAAGCTACGGCGTGCCTATGATGCTGTCCTTACCATCACAATGGACTCCCACGAGAAGTCCTTCTTCCAGGCATATCGGGAAGCCATGGAGCGTGGGGAAGTGCCAAGGAACATAGAGCCCGAGCAGGTATCACAATGGATCCCAAATGGATTTCAAAACATGGATCTATATATATGTTGACCAGCAGTTTTTATGTTGATATTGTTCTTATTGTCTTGTATTTGCTGCCACTAATCTGAAGGATACATGTGAATTCACAGTGATTCTTCAGACAAACTGCATGTCTGTGCTCCTTGTCCTGCAGGTATCTCCTTTATTCGGGACCATCTACAGCTCCATCATGTTTATGGCCAAAGCCATGCAAAATATGCGGGATTCCAGGACATGGCTGTCAGGAAGCAACCTTGCACACCACACCACCCACCTGTCCTTCGGCGGATTCAACCAGCACTTCCACACGAATGCCTCTGGTTTCAACCTGGTGGATTATGTGCTCCTGGACAATGATGGCCTCTCCTGGGACTTATACCCAACCTACCGTGTGGATTTGAAGACCGGTATGATGGCGTTCCTGGGCCAGCCTATTCACTTCCCTGATGGTTTCCCCCCCAGGGCTGAATCCAATTGCTGGTTTGCCCGTGGAGCATTCTGCGCTGGAGGTGAGGAGGACCAGGCCACAGAGAGCTAGCTTTGAGGGTTATGAATTCATGAAAGTGAGCCTAATTTACAGAGCGGGCAAATTAGGCGCAGAAAGTTAGCATCCATGTGAGGGATGGTGTGAATACACGGAGTAAGGAATCAGGGGTAGAAGTCTAAAATTTCTAGACTTGGGGGTTGGGGAACTAGCATGCAAATTGCAGGATGCATCAAAAATCATGTTGGAGTTCTGCACTTAGAAGAATGTAGCTGGGTGAAGGTTTGTTTTACGTGAAAATTTGATCAAAATAATGAGAGATTTCTAGGTTGTGGAGGCTCTTAGAGATAAAGTTATAAATATGTAAATAAAGTTGCGTTTAATTATTGAAACAAGCTTTAATAACCCAATTTTTCCTGTCTGTCAGGTGTGGATCCTTTTTTTGTTATCACAGTGTTCTTAGCTGCCTGGATGATTTTCACCTGTATTGGACTTTCTTACTGTATAAGGTACTGAAGTACATATTAAGCTCAGATTAGTACAGCACTAGATGAGAATGGAGGGGAGAATGGTGCATCCAGGTTGCTGATTATATTGGCAAATTGCTTGTTCATATTTTGTTTTTTGATTCCATGTGTTTTTCTATCTGACTATAAAACCATTACATCATTACCTAAATCAGTACATAAGTATAAAATAAACATATCTACTATGAAATCATTTTAATTAAGTAAATAGATTTATTTACTAAGAGAATTCAGTTACTCTAGTCATTTTTCCTTGCGGACAATTTATTTGTCCAATATACAGCCGCGGAAAAAATTAAGAGACCACTCTATATTTTTAAACATATCTGCATTTTAAAATCCTGGTTTAAGCATAGTTCTGCTGGCAGATGGTGACGCTTCTAGGTAAATTTCTAACACAGCAGTACACAGGAAGAAACTGAAGCAGGAGGCACCGAGAATGCCAGCCAGGTAAAGGGTGGAAGTGACATTCTAATGCCAGAGATGAGCATTAACTTATCCGACTGTTTCTCATGAGGAACGGGAAACATTAAGTGCAGGTGTGAAGTGCACTGCTAGGACAGTTCATATCAGGCTCCTAGAAGCAGGACTGAAGTCCAATGAAACGAGGAAGAAGCCCTTCATTAATGAGAAACAGAGAAGATCCTGGCTGCAGTTTCTAAAAATATATATTATTCACAGATACACACCCAGAAATTGAGAAATGAGTCAAAAAAAAATTATCCTGTGGTCACTTAATTTTTTCCACGGGTGTATATGACAAGTCACCCTATTTTTGCATCCACTAACTAGTAAGGACTAAACTATTGCAAGGTGAGTATTATCTACAAGAAATCAGTTAAAGGATACATGACAACTTTCAGAGCTTTAATATAGAGGAAGTGCCTGAAATGTAACAACTTCCATGAAGTCAGCTATTCTTTCAGAGGGTAATCTGGACAGTCTGCCCTCATACGTTACTCTTACTCGACCTTAATGCTGGTCTTAACTTTCAGACGACGCATTGGCCAGATGCAGATGGTTAAGGGCCCAAACAAGATTCTGCTGACTCTGGAAGATGTCACCTTTATCAATCCATCCCTCAGCAACAAGGTTAGTGGGTAAGGTTCAAGGGAAAATTTCTCAGTGCAAATTAAACCTAATATCAAAGACAGAGCCACTGAAAGTTTTTGGTTGCTTGGTAGCTGCTCGTTTAAATTCAGTAGATAATTATATAAATACTGAAACAGCCATCAGTTCATCTTCCAACTACCTCTCCAGCACATGAGTATGGGACACTGGAGTATAGATGCAGCAAATCTTATTTTTATTGGCTGCAATAGGAAAAACTGTTTCAGTATTTTATTGCTTCCTTGTCATAATTATAATCAGCAAACTTGATCTCCTAGTTACTACTGTTAATGAGCAAATTACTGTCCATGTTATATGCTATTAATTTTAAGACCCCCGTGGTGGTGTGAGTCTTGCTCCGATCGAGATGGTTAACAGATATGCCTGACAGGGGGACAGGAGGTTGGAATGGGGTTTTTATTT
Organism: Brienomyrus brachyistius; assembly: GCF_023856365.1. Lineage (NCBI taxonomy): Eukaryota > Metazoa > Chordata > Actinopteri > Osteoglossiformes > Mormyridae > Brienomyrus > Brienomyrus brachyistius. The sequence goes on from NW_026042344.1 coordinate 583,342, forward strand.
GGGAATAGGCTTAGCAAAATAGTGGAATGGAGGAATGAGATCAAAAAACCGCAGGCCTAGCAGAGGGGAAACCCAGGAAAAATAAATGTGCCTCTGGTGTGAGGAGGGCAGCAACACAGGCAAGGTCTTCTGTTTGTGATCCTGAAAAAAGAGAAGCATGGGTGACTGGACTGTCAACTCAGGCTGTCCCTCTTTACACATGCCACCTTCACTTTTATGTTCATGTTCATTAATATCAGTTTGTTATTTTACAGACGCACATCATCATTTTTAGGGAGTAGGTCTGTATAGATAAGGAAACCGCTGGATTCTTAGCTGTATGAGGTAACCAATCAACATGTAATTCTAGCTTTGTTTATTGTTTAGTCAGTCGCAACCAGATTCACGGCAAATATTATTCGGGGGGGGGGGGGGTGATTGAAGTTACTATGGTAAAAGTTAAAAGAAAATACAGACGCTACTCTACTTACAAATGAGATACGTTCCGAACAGCAAATACGCAAATACAAAAAACTAGGATGCTAGGAGTACACACGATACGCTGCTGCGCAGTGGGCAGAAGTTGTACTAGGTGGAAAAAATTGATGTTGTGGACAGGAATTAAATGCTCGTAAGTAGAGGAGCATCTATTATCTCGACCCACCTATTGAGAAACACTATTAAGGTAAGAAAAGTGGAATTCTAGTGTCCCTTGATAAACTTTTGCCATGCAGCCTCTCTGAACGATTCTCCAGGTTTACCCATTGCATACATGTCTGTCCGCATCGATACAGAAGCTGAGCCTGGATGACAGCAAAACCAGCGAGATAAGGAGGAGTCACTCAGAGACAGAACGCAGCCTTAAATCTCCCTACTCCACCTCCAGCCTGACTGCTGCCACCCTTGAGAACTCCAACGTGGCCATCTATGAGGTGCAGGCTTCCACTTTCCTATACATTATTCATAAGTATCGTCAAAGCAAAGCAGCCTTGGCTAGTGTCACCCTGGTAATATCTCCTGCTTTACTAGGGGGACTGGGCATGGCTGAAAAAACTCCCATCCGGAAACTTTGCAGCTATCAACCCAAACACCTGTGACATCTTCCATCTGGTTGGTGTTAGCATTGTTATTCATTAAAGTCACAATATTTTGTTCCATTTCACAATTTCCTTTTTCCTGAATTAAATGAAAATACCAGCTTTTTATGCATATAAAGCTGATGTGTGTATGTTCGCCCTGTATTTTCAGATGAAGGACATGCGTCATGAAAATGTGAACCCATTCCTCGGATACTTTCATGACTGTGGTGTCTTTGCGATCGTCACTGAGTTCTGCTCGCGGGGGAGCCTGGAGGATCTGCTGCGTAATGAAGATGTCAAGCTGGACTGGATGTTTAAGTCCTCGCTGCTGCTGGACCTCATCAAGGTACATTTTTCCGTCAGTATTTGGGTTGCAACATCACATCCAGAATCTTACTCCGAGCTGCTGCCAGTTACTGTTTCAGTAAACTCAAACTTCATTGATGTTCTTGAATTTAAAGCCTTTTGAAAAAGCAAAACGTAGAAAAGCATTACAATTTCAGCCTTTGTGTCATCCACATGATCAGATTCTGCCTTACCAAAAGGCAACAGCAAAATGTCAGGTCATTAATAAACACAAAATAATGTAAGAGACATTTATGCAAAGTATGACATTACACAATATACAGTATATCAGTGAAGGTATTTATTGTATAATTGAGGACTGTTTGTAGCAGTGAAACGCTACTTTTTATAGTGCCATTAAAGAAGAATGGGCACATTTTAGTCCAAGACTAAATTCACTGTGTAAGACTCATTCACTGTATTGCTGAAGTGTGCTCATGCTGCCTTAACTGCAGTATTAACAGATGCAATGGCAGTTACATCCTTTTCTGGTAACTCAGAGTCTGCAGTGTTCACACACTCCATGACAGTCACGTTCTCTGCTGGTAACTAGAAGTCTACAGTAGTAACAGACTCGATGACAGTCGCATTCTCTGCCGGTAACTCGGAGTCCTGCCTCTACGGTCAATAGGGCATGAAGTACCTACACCACAGAAACATGTGCCATGGCCGACTGAAGTCCCGTAACTGCGTGGTGGATGGCCGCTTCGTGCTCAAGGTGACTGATTATGGTTACAAAGAGGTTCTGGGGGCTCAAAAGTTCCCCTACGAGGAGCCGCCTGTAGAAGGTGAGTCTCACCTCACAGTTACATTTAACATGTCCATATCAAACCTACACACCCCTGGATATTGGCTGGCAACCTTAAGTCATTCTAATGTCCAGGCTTTGATGATACACTTTTTGTAACATGGATAATGTGGGAATATGTGCTTGTGTTTGATATCTACTTGTGGGCTCCTACACTGGCACTGTGGCTGTGATGTTAACGGCGTGTGCCAAGGCATGTTTGAAAACATCTCTGAGTGGACGTGTGAGTGTGTGTGCATTTGGGTCTCTGACTGTTCTGTCTCTGTTCACTGGCTTTTCAGAGCTGCTCTGGATAGCCCCGGAGATCTTGAGGGGCTCATTCCCTGGGCTGCATTGCACCATGCAGGGTGATGTGTACAGCTTCTCCATCATCATGCAGGAGGTGGTTGTACGAGGCCCACCCTTCTGCATGCTGGACCTCTCCATCCAAGGTGACAGCACAAGCCTATGGATGTGGCTGCAAACATCATGAAAAAATAGAGATATATCCTGATACTATTTCACACATCACCAGGTGCCTGTTTTCACAATAATACCTTTTTAAAATGCAATACTCTTTTAATTGACTGTAGATTATCTTCATCACATGATTGCCTTTAATCAATAGCCTTATCTGAAGTTCATAAGTATCCATTGAAGATTTGTGTAGTCAGCTGTATGATCTAACCATGTGACTTGTTGCTTTCTGCGTTTCACTTTCCTTTCAGAGATTGTGCAAAAGATCCGGAAGCCCCCGCCCATATGTCGGCCCATTGTGTCTCCAGACCATGCCCCTATGGACTGCATTCAGCTGATAAAGCAGTGCTGGAATGAGCAGCCAGAGAGGAGACCCACCTTTGATGAGATTTTCGACCAGGTAAGTGCCCTCAGCCCAGTGGTGGCCACAGTTAACCAAAAATTTAGCTTCGATAACTACTAATCTGCTAACTACAAAGTTTAATTTCATAATGCTAAGCTGATGAACTGCTTCAAAAAAAATTGCGGAAGCTAATGATAATGGCTTTTACTTCTAACTTTTATTACATGAATTTAGCTTCCGTTTGATTTTTGGCTATGACACCCTCAAAAACATACCTAGATTTTAGTATGTTGTAGGTTAGACACAGAGCTTTCCAATAGGGCATGGCATGCCAAAATCAAATGATCAATGTTTACAAAAAGAATTAAATGAACAAATAAAATTAGACATTATGTTACAGTTATCAGTCTCTGTAACTGTACGCTGTCGCTGACGTTATTAGGGCTCATTCCCACTATGTCCATTGCATTGTGCTTTTCATCAACGCACGCATTCAGCAATTCGGTAGAACATCATGTGTTGAACAATGTATGGTGTTCCCACTAGTGCGCTGCATTGCAGTGCATTTTCAAAACACTGCACTAAAGCTAAAAGAAACTCTGAATTTATTATAAAGCAAAATGTAGTTAGAATATGATTCCAAAAACAGGGTGGTCTGCACGCCAAAATCTCCAACCTCTCTCCTCATAATCTCTTCATAAACCCACACTACAATGCCAATATGTCATCTAGATTTTTCAAATTTTCTGATTTGCATGTTTCAATATTTATTTATATACAATCATAAAAATGCATAATAAAATGCAATATTAAAAACACACAAAATGAAAATGCAAAAAACGTATGTGGAAAAAATGGCAGTACAATGCGTTGAGATTTTCATTGCATTTTCTTGGCTTCCCTAGTCTGTTCTGCTCCTGATTTCATCCCAAATTGTATTTAGTGCATATATTTTCAAATTGAGGCAGTCTCATAAAACTATGTCGGTACACCAATGTGAATATAAGTGGACCAATTACAATTCTTGTAGTCTGCATCACTGCAATGCCTATTTATATTTTATGGGAGGTGTGTATCAGACTATGTACAGTATCAGGCTATGGCACAGGGTACATGGCTACGACAGACCTACGGTGTCGATACAATGCAGAATTATTAAGCAGCATTTAGGACTGTAACGTCGTAAGTCAGCTGAACTGCAGAGCTATGCTTACCCTGCTCAGCTGCTACTGCATCAAGCAATCTCATCTTTTGACTGTCAAATTTTATTTACGTTACCTGCAAAAAAATGTTAGCGGATTTACAGTTAGCAGAACTAAATTTAGTGGCAGCTAATTGGTCCACTAACAGTTTTCAAAGTTAGTGGAAAAGCTAATTTCCTAACAAAGTTAGCTTTCTTAATTAGCGGTTAGGGGATTAATGGATCTCGGCATGAGCCTTTAGATTTACACATCACCTCCAGACAGTGTTGACGGAGATTCGGTGCACAAAAAAAAATCGCCTACAGTTCAAAAACATCAACAAGGGGAAGAAGACCAACATTATTGACTCCATGCTGAGGATGCTGGAGCAGTACTCCAGCAACCTGGAGGAGCTGATCCGAGAGAGGACAGAGGAGCTGGAGGTGGAGAAGCAGAAGACTGAGAAGCTTCTTACCCAGATGCTACCACCGTGAGTGCTAGACAAGCAGAAGAACCCATTGAGCCTTGCAAAACACAACCAACATCCTACACATCATCCAGCATACATACAGCATGTGCTGCAACCTTACCAAGCATACATACAGGATGTACTACGACCACGCATAGCATGCATACCACATGTACTACGACCACGCATAGCATGCATACCACATGTACTACGACCATGCATAGCATGCATACCACATGTACTAAAATATGCTGATACTCCATGCATACATGCACAAATATAAAATACATAAAGTGCAGAATGATACCAGAACCTGTAGAGAACCAATTGACAATTACACACCCACATGCAGTGCAATGAATATTACAACTGACTAGCTGTTAGCGGGCTGTTAAGGGCTGTGTGAATGAACAAATGTTGCCTGTGGCTTCGCAGGTCTGTAGCCGAGGCCCTGAAGATGGGCTGCACCGTGGAGCCTGAGTATTTCGACAGCGTCACTTTGTACTTCAGTGACATTGTGGGCTTCACCACCATCTCAGCCAATAGTGAGCCCATCGAGGTGGTGGATCTGCTCAATGACCTCTACACTTTATTTGATGCTGTCATTGGAAACCATGATGTCTATAAGGTATATCCTTTCTACCTGTGCCTATCTGGTGTCTTTCATTGTTTTTATCTATTACTTGTATTTTATCGGTGTGCAATTTAAGAACCTTCTTTGATGGCTCAATAGTAGTACCCTACCAGGGATTCAATCTGTTAATGCCCAGATTGTAATTCATTATCCTTAAACACCCAACTACCTGTTGGCAGGCCAGAAACATCACAGTGGTCATTTACATGTTACCATTCGGCAGAAGAGGACTACCCACACAAACCATTTAAACCACATTTAAGCAGTCGGTTGTCATCTCTACACCCTGGCTGATACTACTTTACAGTAATGCTCCCTTTTGTAAATTATAAATAGTGGTAAGTCATTAATAAAAATTAAACTGTTATGACTTGTTTATAATTGTCTATTAATGATTTACAACCTAATTAATAACCTGATTATAAACCTTTCATAAATCCTTTATATGGGTAGTTTTCTCGTATAGTGGTACCCCTTGGTACTTACTTAAGAATAAACCGTTACATCCTAAGAATAAAAGTAATAGTATTTTGTAATAATATAAAAATTTTAGCTTAAAAAAAGAGACACATATTTAAAAATGTAAAAGCTATGTCACACTAACTGATAAAACGAGGCATATATCAGTTCTGGCTAAATGATGACAGTGCTATCCTGCATTTTTACTTAAGTTTTGAAAGACACCCCAGTCTAAAATAATAAAACAGAGTGTTTACCCTTTATTCTAGCATGGTGACCACTACATGGCACATCTCAGATCCATCCTCAACTGGAGCGATCAGGGAAACCTCTTTGAGAACCCAGATTCTTCCTTATGAAGCTTGTTGTCCCTTGTGATGTCTCACCCAGGTGGAGACCATTGGCGATGCCTACATGGTGGCGTCTGGACTGCCCATGCGCAATGGGAATCGACACGCCACAGAGATCGCCAGCATGGCCCTGGATATCCTGAGCGCCGTCGGCACGTTCAAGATGAGGCACATGCCTGACGTTCCTGTTCGCATTCGAATCGGCTTGCACACGGGTTGGGGCTGCACACATCCTTCTCCCCTCATTATGCACAAGCACATGGAGCATTTGCACCTGAAGCTTTCAGTCTGCCTACCCAAGCAGCATATCAGCAGAAATATCAACAGACAGAATATACTGTAAAAAACTGTAATAAATCTTTACCGCTATTCTTTCAGAGATGCTTATATCCAAAGCATCGTATGAGTAATGCAAATGGAACATGATGAGGTTGCAGCTGTCAAAGAACTAACTGCAGTATCAGTGTAGTTAGGCTGAGCTTCTAATGAATGACTAGTAACTAGGGCAAGAGCTATACAATGTGTGACCACTGCTGGTGGGGAGTATTAACCAGGCCTTTCACACTGTAATGTGTCCAGGACAAATACATACAGTATTATCTGGTACAGGCAGTCTTCATTTTACAAACGAGATCCATTCTTTTAATCTGTCATTAAATCGAATTTGTAGGTAAGCTGGAAAAATAACACAGTATATAATAATTATGTCCTGGGTATGATGTTAAACTGCGTCCAGCCCTGCAAGCGGTCCTCCAACTTCCAGGGAAACAATTTTTGGGGGTTGGTGGCAGGATTTGCATTCCAACCACCGTAAAACAATTCACAACTGCTCGATTTAAACAAGATAGAAACTATTCTGCTCTCCGCAGGAGTAGCTCTGAGGCAGCCGCCTGCAGGAAGGCTGCACGCACCAAGAAGGGGATGGGAAAAAACCTTCGGGAGCCTCATCCCTGAATGAGTCAAAACCGTCGGAGAACTAATAGGGTCAGGCCTGTTGGGGAACGGGGCTGGGGTAGTGCTGAGACGTCACAAAAAAACAGCAAATTTATTTTTGTATAGCACATTATTGTCTCAAAGCACTTTACAGCATCCCCACCCAAAGCCCCCAGTGAGTAAGCCATAGGCAACAGTGGCAAGGATTACACCTGCTGCACAGCGCCACTTGGGTCCCAGTTTGAGGCGACCCAACAAGTAGGCACGTGGACCATCATGTCTCTCCGGCAGGATGACCATCTTCCTCTGCTGTCAGAGGAGCTTCAAAAACTCCATGTTTTGGTGGCAGCACTCTCTGAGGTATGCAGACCGGGGAGTAGCCAGATCTCTGTAGATGGGTATACCTACTTTTGGTCTTGTCGGTCTGAAGGCTGCCATACTCCTGTAGCTGTTGCTATAGCAGATTGGCTCCTTCCGATGGTGTCTGGAGTCACTCCTTTCAATGAGTGTATCATGAGACTCAGGCTAAGGCCCTCCTTGGGTGTCTTGTCTGTTGTCTCAGTGTATGTTCTGACCACGGTGAGTGATGTCTCATTGAGGGAGACATTTTACTTCGCTCGGTGGATGAAGGGTGCCCACAAGGTGACACTCCTCTGGTCATGGGTGACTTCAATGTAACCACAGGCACTGACAAGGCTGACTATGAGGATTGTGTCATGTTCCTTGACTTTGCAAAAGGTGAGGGGCTGCGGGTTGCTGGATTCTGGTTCCAGCGCCTTGAGCTGCAACGTTGGACTTGGTCCTCCAATACTGGTGGTGCAGTGAAGGAGATCGATCATATCATCATGGGCAGATGCTGGAGGCTCCTGCAGAACTGCAGGGTCTACATAAGTGCCCAGATTCTGAATTCTGACCACAGACTTGTTGTTGCTACTCTGGAGATTCGGCTTAGATCCAGTAGGCTACCACCTACTACAAGAATGAGGCTGGACTTAGACAGACTCCAAGATCAAGCTGTTTCTGATGAGTTTGCATGCAGTGTGTATGAGGAACTTGTAGAGCTGGGTGCGACGTTGAATGTTGCTGATGGTTGTGTTGGTGTTGCTGGTGTTCCCAGAAGGAGGTGTTTCATCTCGCAGGGCACCCTGAATATTATATAGAGAGGAGTCGCAGCACAGGACTTGGTGGCATCTCCAGTCTATACCGGGAACTGAGAAGGATGACTGCGAGGGCTCTGAGGACAGATAAGGAGGCGTTTGTTAGACGAATTTGTGAGCAGGTGACACATCATCTGTGGTCTTGTGACCCACGTCCTGCTTACAGAGGCATTACGCACATCTGACTCTGTTCCTTGGAGATTTGCAGTCAGGGGGGGTGATGGGACAGTCCTTATGGATGACACTGCAGTTACGCAGGCTGGCTACTTTGAGCAATTGTTTAAAGCTGACCCTCCAGCTAGGATGTTGGACATCTCTGGGTCCACGGTTCTCGAAGTTGATCGTCCTATCAGCTGTGAACCACCCAATCTCACTGAGATTGCATGGGTGGTGAATCAGCTGGGGGCAGAGAAGGCTGCAGGGATCTGTGGTATCTGGGGTGAACTACTCCAGGCTGGTGGTAAGGTGGTAATGTCCTCCTGGCATTGCAGGCAATCTTTGCTTCCATTTGGGAGTCAACTGACTGGAAAATGGGACTTGTACTCCCTATCTGGAAAGGGAAGGGTGATCACCTGGATTGTGGAAACTACAGGGGGATAACACTGTTTTCAGTGCAGGGTAAGGTCCTTAACAGGATCGGTGATCACTTGCTTGCCTGTCAGCGACTGGAGCAGTCTGGTTTTATGCCTAAGTCTACTATTGACCATATCCTTGCACTGAGGGTTCTCATGGAGTGCTAGTGCGAATATGAGCAGAGGTTCTTTGCAGCCCTTGTAGATTTTCATGAAGCGTTTGACTCAGTTGATCGAGTTGGCCTTTGGGACATTCTGAGACTTTGCAGGATCCCCCCCGAAGTTACTGGATGTCATGGCCGTCCTGTACACTGGTACTGTGAGTGCTGTGCTGAGTGGAGGGAGTTGAGGGAGCTGATTCTGGGGTTGGCCAGGGGTGTGTTTGGGCTCCTACTCTGTTCAATGCTTGTATGGACTGGGTGTTGGGCAGAGTCGTGGGGTCCAGCAGCTGTGGGGTGTCCGTGAAAAAAGATTTACTGATCTTGACTTTGCCGACAATACCGTGATCTTAGCGGAGTCAATAGAGGCTCTAATTGGTGCTATGGAGAGACTGAGTGAGGATTCTGAGTGTATGGGATTGCAGGTGTCCTGGATAAAGACCAAGATGCAGGCATTTAATCCTCTGGGGACAAGGGCATCGTCGGGAATGCCACGGGAATGTATCTCACTGAAATCTTTATGTAAAATCATGAAAAAATGCTAAATGCTATTTAAATCCATAATCTGTTTTCTTTTCAAAACGTCTATTGTCGGAAGTATTAAAGTTTTTAAAATTAGGTTAAATAAGCAAAAAGTTGCTAAATTGCCCGTAGGTGTGCATGTGTGAATGAATGGTGTGTGAGTGTGCCCTGCGATGGGCTGGCCCCCCATCCTGGGTTGTTCCCTGCCTCGTGCCCATTGCTTCCGGGATAGGCTCCGGACCCCCCCGCAACCCAGTAGGATAAGCAGTTTGGAAAATGGATGGATGGATGGATGAAACCATGTCATCTTACTTTGTTTTACCTGCATGGGGGCATGTAGTGCCGCCCTCTCCTGAAGATCACTATTTGCTTTCTAAATAGCTGCATTAGCGTGTATTAAAACCGCATGGTAATTTGATGAACAACGCAACGGTGAAACATGATCCAGATACATTCCCATCAGCACCATTAAAGTGGGGGGGGGGGTAGGGGGTGTGTGACCAGGTGTGAATGGCTCATGCATACACATGAGAGCTCCTACATATTCAATGGAAGGAGACCAGAAATAGTTATATGAGTCAGGTTTTTATTATTTATCTATCCAACTGAATGTTGCAACTACACCATTTAGTCATCTTCATGCAGCCAAGACTTTGGTGATCAGATATCTGGGACCAAAACAAACTGTCACCATTGCTTACTATGTACTTTTATAATGTTTCTGCAAGTGATCCAAACTGCATTTTGCAACGTCTGTACTTTGATGTCAAATTACAAACAACATAAATCTGAATATAGAAGAAATAATTTATTTGTCATGAATTTAGTTTATGATATTGATAGAAATGTGTGAGCATGCCTCAGTCAGTGAAAGTGTGTTACCTACCCCTAGACCCCAGAGGGTTAATGACTTCTTAGGCACAGCCATCAGTAGTGTGTCTGTCTGCAGGGAGAATCCTTGGGTACCGCTGGTTTGACTTTGTGCCGAATGAGCGGTTGCTAGAGGAGTCCTGAAAGAGGCACATTATCTGCATTGTGAGGGATCATCAGTTACCACACTATGGCCATGTGGTGCGTTTCCCTGAGGGTGATCCAGCTCACAGAATCCTCAGTGCTGAGGACCTAAGTGGCTGGACCAGGCCAAGGGGATGCACAGTTAACACCTGACTGCGGCAGATGGATAGTCATTTCCAGAAGGTGGGACTGGACCATGTATCTGCCCGGGGGATCGCCTGCTGCGATCCTGAGGAGGTTCGCTGTGTGGTGGGTGTGACAATGCACTGCATCAGCGCCTGCTCCCCTACCTGACCTGACCTGATAATAATAATAATTATACAATAATAAAGTAACTACATATGGTACTGTACTATAGCCTGAGCCGACGAACCGCTGAAGCCGCTCAGTGTTTTCATGAGTATTATAAAGTCATGCATGTATTCGGTATTATGAACCATTGTATTTATCCCAAATAGGCTTTATGGCAATACGTTCATTCGTACGAGCTGTCCATAACTCAGACTTTCTTAACTCAAGGACTGCCTGTACAACAAGTACTTAGTACTACACTGGTAAAGCTCCATGCCTGTTAATAGACTTCCTAGGATGGCAGCGAGCTGCTCATCTCTGTGTTTCGGCTGTAGGTCCATGTGTGGCTGGGGTGGTGGGGCTGACGATGCCCAGGTACTGTCTGTTTGGAGATACGGTGAACACTGCCTCACGGATGGAGTCCACCGGCATGCGTGAGTAAACGGGAGAACTACACTGGCAAAGGCGCCACTCTCAGACCTTACTGGAGGAAGCGACAATATTACTAATGAAAGACATATTGACTTTCATCAGCCCTGCATAGATAACAGCATACATAGAGTGAAACAGTCCTGCTCTGTGTTTATCAGTAGCGGGCGGCCAAGAACACAGCATTTAATAGGCCTCTTACCTGCAGCATATCGCATCCATGTCAGTGAAAGTACTGTGAAAATGCTGCGGGAGCTCAAGGAAGGATACAGGGTGCAGCTGCGAGGAAGGACAGAACTCAAGGTAGGCTGGGCTCAGCCAAGCATGTGCACCACACATCACTGAAGGCGCTTTACAGTAAAGAGACTATTTTTGAATGGAAGATCCTCATTAGATATGTATGTTTGTGTGTGTGTGTGTGTGTGTGTGTGTGTGTGTGTGTGTGTGTGTGCACACGTGCATGCGACATGTGCGCATGTGTGTGTGTTTGGGTTTGCAGAGATCATATTTGGGGACAAAAATGTCCTCAAAGTTTGGCAAAACCTGAAACTTCCTTACTTTTGGCAGCGTTTTTTCAGATCCCCATTTGGACAACCTGAATTTTATATAAAAAATCTGTATTTTGGTGGGATACTTATGGTTAAGTTTGGGTTATGGGTGTCGTGATTGGGATTAGCGTTTTTCCCTTAGAAATGAATGGACAGTCCCCATTTAGATATGAACGCAGGTGTGTGGACACTGGGTTTGTGAGTATGCAAAATGGATGCATATTGCCTTAAAGGGTTAATTCTCTAGAATATGATGGCCACACAGCCATGGAGCAAAATGAAAATGGTGAATATATTAGAAATTAGTAAGTTTATAATATATGTTCATGTATAGATCACGGACATGTGTCAAACAATCAGTAAACACAAACGATACAGGTTTCCAGTTATCATAGAGTATCTACATTTATAGTACTTTGAAAGGGACTGTATTTAGAGATCCAATTATTCTTTGTGATGATAAATATTGAAAGACTTATTATTTTGTTAATAATAACAATCTCAGAAATGAATGGGTCGAGTAGACTCTACTCATATCGCTCTTGACTTATCTTTCTTTTGTTCTTTTCTTTTCTTTCTTTTCTTCCCCCTCCTAATATGTCCCCCCTCTTCGGCCAGCTCAGCCACTGTAAAATTTTATATGTGCTAAAAATAAAATAAATAAATAAAATAAAAAGAAATTGATCAACATGAGGGGCCTATACAGAGTTTATAGAGCCCCTCATGGTAAAGCAAACATGTTTGGCACAGCAGTGCATTCAGACCATGATTCTGCTTGCTAGAGCTGCCGGACAGGACAAGGGTAAAACAAAAAAGAAAGAAATGAATGGGTCATAGATGTTCTGCCAAAACAAACGATTGCCACTTAATTTTCCAAAACAATTCATGTTCGTTGATCCCTAAAAGTTGATTCATCCTGGCTCCTCTGTACTAAATTTCGTACGCCTCGCTGCTCTCCTTCATACAGGGGAAAGGCATGGAGGAGACATACTGGTTGGTTGGCAAGGAGGACTTCACCAAGCCACTGCCCATCCCACCAGAGCTGAAGCCAGGGTAAGCTGGGCCCGGTTGGTCCCCTGTCCCTCCTCCCCCATGTGTCACCACTGTTTATCAATATGCATACTTGACCATTCTTATGTTCTTGTGTACCCGTTTCACAGAAGTACAGAGGACGGTAAAAATCCTCGGGTGTCATTCTTGCTCCACCCCAAATTTCAATGATGCATCAGTTGCATCCTCGCTAATAAGATCAATCCCATGGTTCATTGCATCTCAGGTTCGTTCTTGGGGGACAAGTTAGCAAGAACACTCTTGCCAAGGACACAAACATGTTCTTTGCATTCTTCGTATTGAGGAACACCCTCTAATGTCTTACACAGGCAGCTGGCTCATGGCTTGCAGATGGAGGAAATAGCCCAATATAAACGTCGGAAAGCAGAAAAGCAGCTCGCCAAGAAGAACTGACGTACCCTGATGCACAGGAGAGCCCTGGTCTCAGCATCGGCAGGCAGGAAACTTCAGCAACGCTGTCATTTTCACACCATGAATCATGTTTCCCTTTCTGGTTCTGCAGATGCAGCACCAATTAGATGCTGATTTGTGTCGTTTGCTGATATTAGCTCTGTATGAGAGGTTATTGGATTTCAGTGTGTCCATACAGTACAGACTCATTTTGATTTTAAGACTTTTGTTCTTTTAGCCCAGTGGTGAAGATATTGAAATATTTACAAATTTAGAAGATATTGTCATTGTTCTGATAAAATTTATTTATATTTCTGTTTTGAAAATGTCTGTTTAATGGTTCATTAAAAACAAAATATAAAAAATCACTTTATTCAATTTCAGATTATGAATGTTCAACCCCCTGCACAGCTTCACTCATGAAAAATTCCAGGGTTTGGTTTTAGGATTAGGATTATCTTGAAAGATGGATGGATGGCCAGCTTGTCACAGCATAATCCAACAGCATCACCCAGACATCCATTCTGCTTTCTTGCATATCTGAAAAACACACTCAGCAATGGCACTAGGAAGTGCAGAAAATTTTGCACATGTCGCATATGAGTCATCTGATCACCCTGACTTTAGACCCCGGTGAGGGGAAGGTGATGCTCCATTAGCAGGCACTCTGTGGGCACCGCATGCAGCTGACAGGAGGAGGCAAGGGGCTGATCCAGTGACATTCTCACCATAGTGACCAGATGGTTCTTCTCTGCATCCCATGTAGTTCCTCTAACACCACCCCTCCTGTCTACCGCTAGACAGCATTTACAGTTGTTGCAAATAAACACTGCACATCTCTTCCATGCCAGAGGGTGTTTGGCCAAATGTACCTTTCTGGAAATGGGATCGGGCTGGAGTGCTGGGTAAAGGAAACGCTTATGATGTGCTGGGAACACGGTGTGTAACAAGGCACCTGCACTCACTGTATACCATTCATAGCTTTATATTGCATGGAGCTCCAAAAATGTCACATGAGCTAAAACAGGGATTAGCTCGGTGATGTACACAACAGATGACTTGCTAAGCTAAAACAGGGATCGGCTCTGTGATGTACACATCACATGACTTGCCAAGCTAAAACGGGGATAAGCTCTGTGACGTACACATCACATGTCTTGCCAAGCTAAAACGGGAATCAGCTCTGTGACATACACATCACATGACTTGCCAAGCTAAAACGGGGATCAGCTCTGTGACATACACATCACATGACTTACTTTGTTAAAACGGGGATCAGCTCTGTGACATACACATCACATAAGAACATAAGAACTATACAAACGAGAGGAGGCCATTCGGCCCATCAAGCTCGCTTGGGGAGAACTAAACTAATAGCTCAGAGTCGTTAAAATCTTATCTAGCTCTGATTTAAAGGAACCCAAGGATTCAGCTTGCACTACATTATCAGGAAGGCTATTCCATACTCTGACTACACGCTGTGTAAAGAAGTGCTTCCTTAAATCCAGCTTGAAATGTTCTCCCGCTATCCACCTATGGCCACGAGTTTGTGTATTTAAACTAATGCTGAAGTAACTATTTGGTTGAACAGCATCCAAACCTGTTAGAATCTTATATACCTGGATCATGTCCCCCCTCAGTCTCCTTTGCTTGAGAATGAACAGATTTAGCTCAAGTAACCGTTCCTCATATGACATTCCTCTAAGACCAGGAATCATTTTTGTGGCCCTACGCTGCACCTTTTCTAAGGCCACAATGTCCTTTTTAAGATATGGTGACCAAACCTGCACACAATATTCTAGGTGAGGTCTCACCAAGGAATTGTATAATCTTAGCATTACCTCCCTTGACTTAAACTCCACACACCTGGAGATATACCCCAACATCCTATTGGCCTTTTTTATTGCTTCCCCACACTGCTGAGAATGGGACATGGAAGCATCAACATACACACCAAGGTCTTTCTCATGATCAGCTACCTTTATTTCAGTGACACCCATGAAATACCTGTACTTTATATTTCTGCTCCCCAGATGGAGTACCTTACATTTATCGACGTTAAATTTCATCTGCCAGGTATCGGCCCAGTCACTAATTAAATCAAGATCCTGCTGTAGCTGCTGAGCCGCTAATTCAGTATCTGCTACACCACCCACCTTGGTGTCATCTGCAAATTTCACCAGTTTACTGTATATATTGGTATCCATATCATTTATGTAAATTAGGAACAATAGTGGTCCTAAAATCGAACCCTGCGGTACCCCACTATGAACGCAAGCCCACTGTGACATTGTGCCTCTTATAACTACTCGACTTACATGACTTACTATGTTAAAATGTGGATCAGCTCTGTGACGTACACATCACATGTCTTGATTTCCATTCAAAAGAATGGTGCTTTTACATCACTGAACTCATCCATGGCCAATGTGTATAATGTCATTTCATTTTGATGCCAGCGTTTATGTTATCAACCTGTTACCACTTTGTACATTATTACAGAAAGACAATATTTCCCAAATACTGCACTAATATTTTTAGGTATGTGTGGGCTCTTTATTGGTTAATTTTTTCCCTGCAAAAAATGATTCCCTGATGACATTAAACAAAGTTATTAACTTATTAATGATTAAAATACATGCTCATGAATAGTGCATTTATAAATAGTCACCCCAAATAAAATTGCAAAAAATAATGCAAAAAATGTTATAAAATCTGCACAATAAGGTCCTATATTTATGCCTGCAGTATTGTTTACTTTTACATGAAATGTTTAGCAAGGGAATATAGAATTGCTAACAGCACTGTGGGTAAGGTCAAAATTGGCTGGTTCATGGCCCTGCAGGAATCCTTCTGATAAGGTACTTAGTGGATACAAAAGAGGCTTTTAATGAAACTGCCAGCCCAGCAAACCTAAATCATAAATCTATGTAAATTCTTTAAAAAAACGAATGTGTGAAAACATTTTTTGAGAGCTCTAACTGACACTGCATCAGTGTAGAGGTAGCAGAATCTGGGTAGGGAACAATTTAACCATTGAGGTGCCCATATTGCCTCTTGTGGTTGAGAGTGAATGTGCACCAGATGGCACCCTAAATGCAGCCTGGATTATCCACGCAGTCTTTAAGAAGGACGTAGACTAGGGAGGTCACTGCTAACCGGCTTAAAATCTCTATAAAACCTGCTCTTCATCAGCAGACAGAATAACATCAGCTGTGACAATTCTTTCACATGCCACATTAAAGTCATTTTATTCCTCCTGTTGGTGATTATAGTGTCACAAATAAAAATCAGCTGTTGATAGACAGAAAATGTCCCTTCACACCAGATCATACAATGAACCAGCTCTTTCTGAAACAACTAATAAAAGAATTGCACTATTAAGAAGTTACAAATGAGGACATAATTTAATCTTTGTAACAAGACAATAACTTTATAGTCACTGTATGTGATAGCATCTTTGTATATTTGATGTCCTATAGTGATATAATTATATAAGTTTATCACACGTGATATTAAAATATCAAAATTATTTGACTATATAATATGACTATATAAGTGCGTGTTTGGATAATATGATGTAATGATGAAACTGTAAAACAGGAATATGTTCGAATACAAAAAAAGAAGTTAATAATGAAAAAAGACATACTGTAGATCGTTAGGATACACTCGCTTTGTGTACCGAATTCAAATCGAGGGCTAGTTTTCAGCGACTGCTGGGAGGAGGGGGGGTACTTAAGTACAATACTTAAGCTGCATAGAAATCCAAAATTCATTGACAATAAAACCACGAGAGGGAGCCAAACACCCACATTGCAGTGCCGGTTCCCTTTATAAAGCGGTACAAACTGTGTATTAAAATGTTAACATTGATTTTTTTTGTGTGTGATTGTTTACGATGTTACTTCCTGTGCGTGTATAAATTTTGGAAAATGTGAGTATTAAACAGAATATTAATATGAAAATGAACAAATGCTATAGTTAAAGTGTGCTTAATGGCATCTTTAATTCCGTATATATAGAACCGTGACGCCTGTATAGTTGTGTTTTACTGCCAGAAGATGGCTCTAAACACCTTCATCGTAAAAAGGTTTTTATATTTTGTGAAAATAAATGAGTTTTTAAAAGTAAAACTAACCTTTTTGATGTCAGAAAAATATCTCAACGAAAAAAAAATGTATATAATCTATGTAACCGATTAATAAATAAAATATTCAGCTAAATATGTATCTACACACTTATTGGCTTACTATATAACTTGTCTTGATCCAATGCATTTATCTTTATCAAATGCAGTTTAAAACTTTTTAACTATGTTGCTGAACAATTACGTTAACTGCTACAACCTTCCGATTCCATTTCCTGCATCATTTCATCTAGCATTCTTAATTTTGGAATTACGAACTTTTCTCCCATTAATGGTCATGTTTCTTCGTTTTCTGGCAATTTTTGATAATCATTACAAATTGGACTGCATAAACTCACAGAACAGTTTAATGTTTTATACGAGTTGTAGTCGCGACTATATTATAAAGCTAATTACATAGTGAAACAGAGCTACCAAATATCATTCGTAATTCGAATGACAGGTAAAAGTAAAAGTGTACCTTGTCAGATGATTCATCATACTTAGTCATTAGTAAATAATACATAGAATTAAGGATCAAACAGTCCGTTGGCGTAATGCTGCTTACAGTGGAAATGGAAAGATGAAAGGGATGTTTTATGAAAATAAAATTAAATGAAATGCACAACAGCCTTAACAGCTTCTTGTATTTATTTAATTGTTAAGTCATATCTTGGGTACAAACACTTTGTTTACATCAAGAATGGCTTTACACGCCCACCATACACGTACCCACTGTAAGAAAAGACCATATCAATGGCACTTTACTGAGAACAGGGATTGGGCGTCACCATTGTCACTTAAAAACGTCGTCCACACAGCATAGCAACTCTGAAACTGTTCGTGGATCTTATCTTGCAGTTGGATTAAATCCGCCGTCAATCAATACCAGTCTCAGCCCATTTTAAAAAGAACTCTAAGTAATCTACTAGTTACCAAAATGACATTGTGCAAAAGCCCGACACTGATTGGTTTTTGACGTTGTCAATTTAGTTGAATTTACAAGTTTTATCCAATCGAAACTACGGTTTCTCCTGCGCTGCTCCGTCCACGGACTACGCAATGGTCACGTGTTGTTTTTGCTTGTCTGTAAAGATGTGTACAGAGACTGGGCGAGCGGAGATAATATACGGGGTAGATCGTTCGCAGAATTGGCTGCCTTCTGTTAGTATGTACCGCTGTTTTTCTGCTGAATCTTGGCCGATTTTTTAAGCCAACCTATGCGGTTTTGCCCGAACAGAAAGGATAACCGGTTTGGAAGCAAACGGCAGTACTGAAATACCCTTTTTCTTCCCTCAAACAAGAATGGGGTCTTCGCCGACGCAGCGGAGGTAGAGTGACCTTTAGTTTTGTTCTTTTCATGGCAGATTTGCTGGATTTGCAGGGAAGCGGCGGGGCGATGCTGATGCTGGAGACGCCGCGGCGTGATATCGGTACAAAAACAGCAGCTGCAGCAGCAGGCAGCGCAGACGGCGACAGCGGTACCGGTGCACCCACTTCGCCTTTACTCATTGTCGGCGGTGCTCGCCTCTGTCAGCACGTACTAGAGGAGCGTGATCAGCAGGCGGACTGCCCGGCCCAGCGGCCCGGACCAGCCGAGGACACCCTGGAGGCGTCGCTGAGCAAGTCGCACTCCTCCCTGAATCTGGTACCCTGTGACGCCTCCGTAAATAACACGCAAAGCGACCCTGGTGCATCCGCCGCCCGATCAGAGGGGGTGGATGGCGATGTGTGGAAATGTGGCTACCTGAGAAAGCAGAAGCACGGCCACAAGCGCTTCTTCGTGCTTAGGGGACCCAGCCACACGGGCCCCAGCCGTCTGGAGTATTATGACAGTGAGAAGAAATTTCGGAACAGCCTGCGCTTTGCCTCCACCTCTAGCACTGCCTGCCCTGCGAAGAGGGTGATTTATCTTTATCAGTGTTTCACCGTTAATAAGAGGGCGGATGCCAAGAACAAGTACCTCATCGCTCTGTACACCAAGGATGAATGCTTTGCCATGATTGCGGAGAATGAGCAGGAGCAGGAGGATTGGTACCTGGCGCTGAGCGACCTGATGAGTGAGGGCAAGAAGGGACACTTGGAGGCAGATGAGCTGGATGACAGCTATGGTGCTGATGGTCCTGGGGCTGTATTTAAGGAGGTGTGGCAAGTGAACGTGAAACCCAAAGGCTTGGGGCAGACTAAGAACCTGACTGGAGTGTACCGACTGTGCCTTTCAGCAAAGACCATGCACCTGATGAAGCTTAATGCGGAGACGCCTTGTGTGAATCTACAGCTGATGAACATCCGCCGCTGTGGGCACTCTGAAAGTTTTTTCTTCATTGAGGTGGGTCGCTCCTCTTCCATTGGACCTGGCGAGATCTGGATGCAGGTGGATGACTCCGTGGTGGCACAGAGCATGCACGAGACCATCCTGGAGACCATGAAGGCACTGAAGGCTTTCGCGGAGTTCCGGCCCCGCAGCAAGAGCCAGTCATCTGGCTCTAATCCCATTGCCTTCATCACCACCCGTCGCCTCCTAGGCAACCTCCCGCCAAGCCAGACAGGCCTGCAGCGCCGTTCACGGACTGAAACGGTAGTGGGGACCCCTCCAGCTGGGAAGAGCTCCACTGTGAACAGCTACCGATTTCGCACATCAAGCGAGGGTGAGGGCACCATGAGCCGGCCTTACCGCTCGGTGACGGGCAGCTTGATTCACCTTAACTCTGCCAGAGCCAACCTGGCTCGGCCAGAGGGCGCCGGCCGCTATATGCGAGCCATACCGAGCTCCAACTACCACACTCGCTCTGCCTCTCTCCCAGTCTCCCACTTCCCCTCTAACAGCAGCCCGGTCAGTGTCTCCAGTAGCAGCGGGCATGGCTCAGTCTCCGAGGCACTCACACGGCCCTCCAGCGCCTCCATCTGTGGATCGCCAAGTGATGGTGGCTTTGCCTCCTCCGATGAGTACGGCTCCAGCCCCTGTGACTTCCGCTACTTCCGGGTGAGGAGCAACACCCCGGACTCCTTGGGAAATACCCCACCAATCCGCGAGGAGAACAGCTTGAGCGACTACATGGCCATGGACAGACACCGTGAGGCAGTGGGAGGAGCAGAAGGTCTCCAAGATGAGACTGTGTTTGAGGAAAGACCCACTCGCAAACTGACAAGTTCCTCCAGGCCTCCAAGCAGTAGCAACAGCGGTGTATCAGCTACATATCAGAAGACAACCCAGACAACCCCATCTCTAGATGAGCCGGATGGCAGCTCTTTCGGGAGGAGATCTCTGCAGGCCTATTCATCTCCCACCAAGACTGGCAATATCCTTTTCTTGGACCAGTACTGTGAGACTAAGCCACCTTCGCTCCAGGATGATCCACAGAAGCCCAAAGATGATGGCTACATGCCAATGATGCCAGGGGTAGCATCTTTGCGAGACACTGACTACATGCCGATGCAGCCACACTCTTGTCTCCCCGCATCCTCCTCCCAGCAGATGGACACCCAGGGCTACATGATGATGCTCCCCCGGGCTGGCCCCTTCCCGGCACAGACTAGCCCTCGTGGTGGTGGGAACAGGCCGAAAGATGGTGAGTACATGGACATGTCCCAGGGTGGGGGCACGCATCAGGCGAGGGGTGACGGGTATTACGCGCCAACTCCCCCAGAAACCCCCAAGTCCTACAGCTCCTACTTCTCCCTGCCACGGTCCTATAAAGCCCCTGAACGGGACAGCCATAGCGAGTATGTGCCCATGTGCTCCCCAGCGAAAGTGCTTTATGCTGGGGACGAATGCATCAGCAGCAGCCCTGTGAAAGACCCGCCCATACCCCTCATGTTGCACAATGGCTGCGGTGAGCTACACCATTCAGACAAGCATCTAGTGCGACCCACCCGGCTCTCCCTGGACCAGCAGAAGGCAAGTGAGTCCCCTGATCCTCCAGCCCCACCAGCCAGCCCAGGGGAGTACATCAACATTGATTTCCGAGACAGGCCAGCATTCACACCCTGCTCCATGTCCACCGATGGCTCTCCTTCCTCTTTGGGTTCCGCTGGGGAGCACCGGCGCTCTCCACTTCATGAGGATTACATGAGCCTGGAGACGGACAGCCACCCAGACCAGGCTCTCTCCCCACAGCTCTCACTTGTGGCTCCTTGGAATCCCCCCAGCTACAACAGGTCCCCAGTGTTGGCCTCAATGCTGTGTAGTGATGGCCAAGTGGACGACTACACGGAGATGACATTCTGCTCGAGTGAGAAGGGTTGCAAACTGGTGGTTCAGCCGTGTGATGTGGGATGTCGCTTCCCACAACTGCCCCCTACCAGTCCAAAAAGAGAGCCGAAAGTCATTCGGGCTGACCCCCAGGGTAGGCGGAGGCACAGCTCGGAGACATTTGCCTCCACGCCGGCTGGGATCACATGCACCAGTAGTAGTGCCCTAATGCCAGCGGGTCCCCATCTGGCAGATGGTGCAAAGTGGCACAGCTCGGTGTCATTTGACAGTGTCTGGCTGCACATGGAGGCTGCCGCCACACCTGATGCAGGCTCCTCACCAGCTCCTACTGAGGCAGGCTGTGCCCCAGGAGGACGCATATTCCGGAACACCTCTGCTGGCTACCAAAATGGCCTCAATTACATTGCTCTGGACCTGAGGGAGGAGCCCCAGCCCAACTGTGGTGGCAGTGGCGCCCCCCTCGCAATTCCTCCCTCGCCGCCGGCCTCACTGTCCCTTGCCGAAAATGCGCCCTACGCTAGCATAGACTTCTCCAAGTCAGAAGTGCTGACGTCCATCTCAAAAGGTTGGTTCTGTTTCTGCCTCCCTGTGTGTTACAGGTCCCGAGAGCGAGAGTAGAGTGCCTCCCAGTGTAAATGCTGCTGCTTCTGTGCCCTCCCGGCTTGCAGAGAGGACTGTGACATTCCCTTCAGATTTAGATGGAAATGATGAAATATTTATCTTTAGGCCTGGGATTTTGAATGGAGGTTAACCACAAATTGGATTTCACCCGTTATCCTTGGCTTCCTGTTGGCACAGGAAGCCATCTGGTCATAGGCTCAGTGAGGGTATGATAGACACCCAGCTCTGTTAGTCATTTCTTGCTCCTGTGGGACGGCACCCTTCGTTTTTGCTAATCGCATTCCTAGGTCATTTATGCATTGTCTAGAAGCTTGCTGTTCGCAACTCCTGAAGTTGCATGCTTGCATGTTTGTTTTGTCTAATTTCTGCAAATATTATTTCTTCCTGGTAGCACTTAAATCCATTAAGTTATTCAAGTTATGTGAGTGAGTAGTTTTTGTTTGTGTGTCACTATTATGATAAACTGAGGCTCAATACACTCCTTACAGCAAAAGTTGGCCTGCCTTCAGTTTCTGTTTGGGGGATGACGTGGCTGTGGGGAACCACACAGGTGTACTTATAGCAGCACTCTGTTTCTCTGCGTTTTGACCTGAGGAGGTGTGTTGGGGTTGTAATGTATTTCAGCACATGTGAAAGGAGATTCCATTTCTGATCATGTCAGAGCCTGTGGGGGGGGCTGGGTATTCAGAAGCCCTTACGCAATTAAAGGAAACCCCCATTTATAATATAACAACTGTGTCATAACCGGTATCCCTCTCAGGGAGGCCAGCAGTTTTCTGGTGTGAAGCCTCATAAACAGGCTCTGCTCTGTTGCCTCCTCTGGCTGGCTGCTCTGCTGTCAGATTGCCCGGACTGACGTTGTCACCAAAAATACTTTTGGTTCATCTCTGCCATAAAACACAGGTGACTTCGAGCTGCATTCATTAGCCATAGGGTTTTGGTCAATGCTAGTCACCAAGGCCCCCCCCCCCCCCCCCACAAAACACTCATACTCTCCACAACCTCAATGTGGGCCAGTATTGGTGGATACTGTGCAAACGGCAGCCTATGTTCACTACAGGGCCCGTCTGACTCATTTGTTTATTGGAGAAGTTACGGTACAGATGGATGCTTGCGGGGAGCTGGATGGGAAGTATTGTTTGAGCCACACATACCGTGCTGTGATTGTTGTCGTTTTAATGCAGTGTTTCCCAATCTGGATCTTGGGAACCACAGACAGTCCACATCTAAATTGCTCTCTCCCAGCTCCTAGTAGACCGGCGGCCAGGGGGGCTCTTCTGCAGCAGCCGATCCCCCTTAAATATGAGACATGTCTGTTTCTCATAGAGTGTGGGGGAGAGAAATCCATCAGTGAATAAGTGATTAAATGAGCCAGGTTTGCAGGGCCTCACTCACCAAGGTAACCAGCAGCGGTGCGCAGTTTGAGGTGTGTCGTGGGCACACTGCCGTATGGTGAGTACGATACTGGGGCCAGAACGAGACGTCCAAGCTAGGAGTAAACGGCTGGAACCAGGAGAGAGAGGAAAAAGGAGAAGGACAGAGTCACAGTGAAGAGGCTCTTTATTTGACCTCTTTAGAGCGTCAGCTTAGGATGAGCTTCCTAAACTCACACTGTCAGAACAGCACTCCTGAAAAGGACTGATAGCTGTACCTCTGTCTGTCTGCCTATCTCACTGATATTTGTCCATCTGTCTGTGTCAATCTGTCTTTTGTACTGACAGCTTTCAGAGCCTTCAGCTATGAAGAGTTCCTCCCTAATTCTATAACGATACCACATGCCACATTTGAAATAATTTTCGCATGCTGTGTTTGGCAACCTATCTGTCAGTTTTAACTTAGCTACTGGGAAAATTTGCTGTCAATTTTTGCAGTGATTCTTTCATCTTCCTCTTCAAAGGTCCACATTATCCAAGGTGTTTGCTGCATTTCTGGGAATCTCAGACTCAGCTTAACATCTGTTTTGTTGTAGACCTTTTTTTGTTTTAACCACTGATTAATCTTATTTAAACTGAGTCTGAAAATAAGGCAACGTGTTTGGGAACATTATATTAGATGCAAAATTAGATTTATAACAGTGGTTTTTGGGTCAGCGGTGCAGCGTAGGTCCTCTTTAAGAACTGGAGAGACCAGCATTTTGCTGACACCACAGAAACAGTCTGGTAACCTAACTGTTAGCAGGAGCTATTTCTACATGAAAGGTCAAAGGTCTGAAGCCATGCCCTCATGACCCCAGCCTGATGTCTGACAATTTGGATGCAGGAGCTGGGGCTGTTTGCCGTTTACCAGACACCACCTGTCTCTGCATGGTGAATAGCAGGAGGATTGATGGGGAGAGTAACTGAGCCTCCAGGATGCCTAATTGCAGGCATCAAAATGAACGTGTCCCCAGGATCATACCATATTTCATCTGATTGATGTTTCCAATCATGTAGGTAGTCGACTGAAGACGACTTTGCTTTGGATTGGTTTTTGTGCTTTTATTCACAGCATTCTAATTGGGTTTATGCAGAGTTCATCTCCAGATTTGATCCTATTCAGGTATTGGATAGTTGCAGGTTTTCTAATAGGTAATTTATATGTGTTTAGCCCTGTGTCTCTGTAAACTCGGTTTTAGGTGGATGTTGAATGTGGGGGTTCAGAAAGAACGGCGGGATCTTAGGATCTCCTCACCCTGGGCTGTAGACAGTCCTCACCCTGGGCTGTAGACAGTCCTCACCCTGGGCTGTAGACAGTCCTCACCCTGGGCTGTAGACAGTCCTCACCCTGGGCTGTAGACAGTCCTCACCCTGGGCTGTAGACAGTCCTCACCCTGGGCTGTGTTTATTGGAGGTGTTGCCACAGATCACCTCCGAGTCTCTATTAGGTAACGTACAAATGAAAATTTCCCTTTGATGGAAGTGCAGTCAAAAAGGCACATTTTGGAGAGTTTTAACACCACAAGACAAATGACACGATTTGGCCTCATAAAATGTTGCTAGCCGCTTACTAGCTACTTGAGCTACCTCTGCCACTGCCCTTGTTTACCACGCCTCAGTTGCATTACCTGGCCTTCACTTGATTTCCAAGCTGTTTGTTTTTTTTTGTTCCCTTCTGATTCTGACTCGTTCCCTGCCGCCTCTCCTGGAAAGCGGATTCGAGGCTGGGGTCTCCCTGTCATTTGACTGGTGCTTGAGTGTAACCCCGCCCCCCATTCACTGCTTATAAGTCATCTGGAGCTCAGTCATCCTGTTTGTGTGCATGTGTGCTTGTGAACATATGTGTGGAAAAAAAACATTTTATTACAAGTAACTTTTACAAGTTATTGATGTGTTTAAAGGACCTCCACTTAGATTTTATCCTCTTAAAACTCAACATGTCACAGATTCCACTGAGACCCCAGAGTACATGCACGCCCCCTCCTGGCTGCCATGCCATTTGCCCATCAAGGTTCGCGTTGCTGCCTCCTCCTTAGTACTGTAGATTATCTGAGGACCACTGTGGACATTTAAAACATGCCATATATAAGCTGCCGATATATGTGACTGTCACATAAAGACTGAACTTACCACTATTAGATGAAGCAGTGAATGATTTCATAATAATAATAATAATAACAATAAATAATAATGGGTGTCCTGTACACCTGTTCACTTCCCAAAAACTCTGGGGCAGAAATCGAATTCCCGGCTCAGCAGGTGTCAGTCCACATGGCTCCGCAGTGGGTCTGATGGATGGATGGATGGATGGATGGATGGCTGGCTGGATGGCTGGATGGATGAAGTCTGATTATTAATACATGGTGCAATTTTCTCCTCTGTTCATTACCTCGTCTGCAAATTCAATGCTTCATTTTTGCTCAAGTCCGTAGATACAATTGGGGCATATGAGCAGGTATGCAACGTTTACAGCATAAAGTGCTAATTCAAGTAGTATGAAAAAACACCATAATTATGAAAATACATAAAACAAATATTTCATATGAAGGAAAAAAACACAAAATGTGATAGGGCCCAGTT
The DNA here is from genome assembly GCF_023856365.1 of Brienomyrus brachyistius. Taxonomy (NCBI): domain Eukaryota; kingdom Metazoa; phylum Chordata; class Actinopteri; order Osteoglossiformes; family Mormyridae; genus Brienomyrus; species Brienomyrus brachyistius. The sequence goes on from NW_026042344.1 coordinate 609,488, forward strand.
CAGTGTGACCTGAGCCAGGATTGCACTGTGAGGCGAGGTCATCAGAAGAATTACTGTGACAGGATGACAGTGAGTGGTTCCCGTGGGGTTCACCCATCCCTGGGGGTTCCCTGCTCCTGCTGCTCAGTGATTGTTTTAAGATAGTCTGCCTCAGCTGCCCGGCCATAGGCGGTTAAGGGTCCGTGGGGAGGCTCGCTTCTCACCTCACCATGAGCTCCCGGCCTCTGTCTGTGGGTGTGTTTTGCCAAACACCACAGTGGGCTTAGCATAGCACCTGCTTGAAGCCAAACTTGCGTGGGATTTTAGGGAGCTCATGTTTTGTGAGGTTTTACGCCGAATAAAGTTTCATTAAAGTAAAGTGTGGGCCTTTTTTATAAAATCCGTGACCATCAACCTGCACTAACGTTAGGGTTTGGGGGGACGTTGCTGCCTGGGTAACACCTTGGCTGTGAGGAGGTGCTGTCTGCAAATCAAGCTTCCTGACATCATGTTACAGTGCACCATTGCCCTCTGTTGCTGAGCCATCCAGCTCATTACATACGCTAAACGTGGCTTGTAAGACTTCCCCCATGGGAAGATTAACCCCTAGTCAATGGCCAGTTGTCTGACATAAAGATTCCATATTAAAGAACAGTCATTTACACTCATACACCACTGTGTTGCTTGAAACCACAACATCAGGGCCTCAGTTGTTTGCTAGCAGACATGTTGGATGTTGATTGCTTTAGAGGGACTCTCACCCTGTTTGATGTTGGAGCTGAATATTCTGATTAAGCGAGTCACACAGTGGCACCTCATTGCCGGCACATGCCTGTGTATAATCCAAATGTGAAAAATCCTGTTGGTCATCAGCTTTGCCCTTGTTGCAAAATACAAAAACAGGGTTTCTCAGGAACCGATGTAAAATATTCATGATTAAATGCTACTTTAAACAAATCTGAAGCAATTTTCTTTAGTTTCACTAGCACAGTGGTTCTCAATCCTTTTCCTGCCCCCCTGCCAGAATGTTTTCATTCCATCCCCACGTTACTCAGGCTCTGATGGTCCTTAATAGGCTAATAATGAATGTGGCAGGTTGAAAGCAGTGTGGGTTGGAATGAAAACATTCTGGCGGGGGGGGGGGGGGGGGTGCCAGGAACAAGACTGAGAACTACCACATTAGCACAAGCATTGAGTCTAATGATCCAACACGCAACCTGTAGGCAGTTGCTGTACATTCTGTCTGCTTTGCTACAAGATGCAAGTATCACGGTTAAAATAAAACTGGAGGCCAGTGGGGCTGATTTCCAAGAGATCCAGCTGCTTTGTATGAGTGTTCGTTGCGGGGTGCAATACTACTTAATCCAGGGGTGGCCAATCTTATCCGCAAAGGGCCAGTGTGTATGCGGGTTTTTGGGACAACCTTTAGGTCAGCTGTTCAAACCCAGGTGTGAGGACTCTTCTGCCAATCAGTCCTCCAATTAGTAATCTAATTAGGAAGTTGCAGCAAAAACCTGCACACATAGCGGCCCTTTCTGGGTAAGATTGGCCACCCCTGAGTTAATCTCTGAATATTGTAGTGGTTTTGCTAACAATCTAAGTGGCTGTGGTTAAGGATGACTGGCTTGATCTGTGGTTTGATAACAGTGCATTAACTTTATAAGGTTGTTGCAACATATTTTTTAGGGGTGGAATTCTGTAAGAATTTTTTACTGAGAAATCCAGTAATAATATGGTTTTAAAGCACATGGCTCATCGGACCAGAATCTGTGCGTAGATCCATATCTTTACCATGGCTTTTGTAAGACTTTCTTTGTTATCAGTACCACACAGGGAAATGATAGGCGTTCAGAGATTCCTCATTCTGATTTTGTGGAACCAAAAAGACTAAATGGGAGTAAGCACGTGGTGGGGTTGCCTTATTCTGCTGAGCCAGCGCTGATCCCTCTTTGAGAGGACATCATGGTAGAAGTGCTCATGTCAGTGTTATTTAAGAGCCTTTTGCCAAAGGCTCAGGTATGAGTTTTGATACTAAGGAACAGGATTTTAATTTTGTTGTTTGTGTTATTGATACAGTCAAGTTTTGTAGTGATGGTGTTGTTGAAAGTTGTGAAACCAACTGAATTCTAGGTGTGGGAATATTAGTTATGTGAAATAAACTGGATTTAAGAAAAATCATCATGTTTTCGTGAATATATGTTGACATAAAGGGGAATGTTCTAGTAGTTGTGTTGTTCCTGCTGTTTGGAACTCTGTTGGTCCCAGCAAACTTGGCACTGCTGTTGTAGCAACTTCTTAGGGATGGACAGAGGGTGAGAGAGAGAGAGAGCGAGAGAGAGAGAGAGAGAGATAGAGAGATGGAGAGGGAAGTGGCAGGCTGGCCTGCTGGAATGGGGCTGCTCTGGAGCACACGGCAGTGGTGGCAGTCAGACACTGTCTGATCACAGGCTCAGCAAGGGAGTCTCACGGGTGCCTCTAAGTTCCGGAACATTCCATAACCAGCTGGAAGTGGAAAAAAGCTCACCATCCTCCAGGGTGTGTGTGCTGTTTACGGTCATCGGGGTGTTAGGATGGAGCTGTCCTGTGACGTGTGTTTCACACCCGCAAACATTCTCTCTCTCACACAGCCAGTAAGAGTGTTTAATTAATCCAATAATGCTAAAACATGTTGTGGATATCAGACTGGGGGAATTCCAGGCTGCGGTGAAAGGTTAAGCAGCTAAGGTCAGACAGACTTGTCCGTGGATGCCATCCTCAGCCCGGTCTGCTCCTGGAGCTCCACACGCTTCCCAGGCAATACAGCTGCCCACCCCATTTGCAGTCCACATTATTCCTGGCAGGTCATTGTCTCACGTAACAAAAGCCTTCAACAAATAGCTGACAGCAGAGACTGGGGTCATTCCCGGCTGCCAGGGCAGCTTAGTGGAGTCTGCAGATCCCGTGGGACACAGGCGACAGGTCAGGGAGGCCACTTCTCAAATGGATATGAAAGAGCTTGCTGTACTCTATGGCTAGTGTGAGGTTCAGCAGGTTAGGCCTGTGCTTGTGATTGGAAGGTCACTGGTTTATATCCTGTTTTCAGCAAGAGTGGTTGCATCACTGGTGGGCAAGGCTCTTAATCCGAGAAATACTCCAGGGGAGCCGGATGCTGGCCGATCCTGTGTCCAGACCTCAAGATTTACTCTCCTTTGAATATGCTTGTTCCTCAGGAGAGCATGGGATATGCAGAGACTAAATTTTTATGTACTTGCCATGTGTGCAATGACAATAACAGTATTATGTTCTGCTTTATTTATTTGGCAAAAATTAGGTCTTGTTTTGCCTCAGAGGTAATGAGGCTGATTAATGATGCAAGTTCATGAAGTAAGTGTGGTTCTTTGTAAAGCTCCTTAATGAAACATTAATTCCTGCTTTCTGTACTGCTTTTCCAGAATGAAGACGGAGAGTCCTGGAAGGTGCACTGTGAATCAGCATCACCCATCGCTGGTGCTCCAGTCTGCTCAAACCCCCACCCCTCCCCCCAGTTCTGAAGGAGGACCCTACCCAGCACCTCCCAGTAACATTGGACTCTTGCTTTGCATTTTTCTGGGAGCAAAAGTAGCAGCAGTGTGTGGCTCCACCTCCCTTTGCACCTCCTATCACTGCTCCCTTTGCACCTTCTTGTGCTCCTCTCTACCTCCCACTGCTCCTCCTTCCATACCTTCCACTGCTCCTCCCTTGACCCCTCCCTCTGCTCAGTCTCTGCGCCTCCCTCTGCTCCTTCTTGTTTAATTTGCTGTGATATTTATCACCAGCCTGGGGATCGGGTATCGCTGTCCACAGTGATCGCAGAGCTTTTAAATCTCGCCCTTATGCTGATCACCACCTCAGCAACATGTTCATTACTCCAGTATTTGCAATGCTCTGAAGTACAGCGCCAAAAATAGACCAATGATGTGGAATTTGACCCATCCGTAACAGAGCAGTCGCGCTTTCAGTACGCATGTCGTTGCAGGCTCAGGTCACCTGCGGCATCGCTGTTGCTACAACTGTCAACCAGCAGGTGGTGACGTAAGGGGTTTCCGGGAACTCGAGCCTGGCATGCTGGGCATTTCTGCTGGCTGAATCGGCTGTGGAGATGGATATCAGCTGGCAGCCCAGCATCCCCCCGCTTACGTACACTGCCTCTTTACTTTCCTCCTCTAGTCGCCAACTATGTCCTAGATGCACTTGGGGGGAGGGGGGAGGGGGGAGCAGGGCCAGCAACGGGAGAATCCGTCAACTGAAATGGTGACCTGCTTGGGTTGGCATTGGTACGAGGGTGGACGAGTCGCCCATCAGGATTTAGCCAATTTCTGCGTCTTTGCCCTGTGGTGTCGTCAGCCAGGATCTGGATTTGCCGGCCAATGGGAGCAAAGCTAGGCGCCTCACAGCCTGATAGGAGGAAGCCCTGCTTTCTGTTTGAACGAGGCACTTTGAGCTTAGAGCAGTACAAATCGGATGACATACATTGGATTTTGGCTTCTGTTACCTTTAGGTTTTCTAGTACATGTTGAAATGGTACAGAATCTAAACAGCATGCTGTGGCCCGCGTTCCACATGTTCTTTGGTTCTTTGGCACACTGTTTTTACCTCATTCCCATAATACAGTAACACATGAATTTTTCTTTAAAAGGGTCTGTTTTCCACAAATGGCCAAATGGGATTAAACATAGAGATGTGTAGATGGTGGTGTCCTGTTTAAAAACAAATGCTGTGCAGAATCCAGTGTTTTATACCAACTCGCCATCCGTGTTTTTGATGCTGACCCTCTTGGGGGTGAAGTGGGTGGGTCTCTCACTGTGTAATCTTGGTTACACTTTAATCATAAAAAGTGATTATCTCGGAAAGGGAGGGGGCACCACATTGTCCTCTATGATATGGTACCCAGCTTTTTAGTTACATATGAGTAAGGCTTAAAGGTCTTCTTAAATCGCACCCCCTGCCTCCCCAACCCAGTGGTACATGCCAGTGCGCAACCATTATGGTACTTGTACTAACACAGTTATTGTTGTGGGATTAATGCTGTTCAGTGGAAGCCCTTATCTTCTGGTGGATGGTTCTGATGAAAGTCTATGTGGCTTGTTACATCTTATTCTGGACAGAGGTGTTGATGAAAAGCGATACAGTAGCTTGTTAGCTTTATAATGGCAACGCATGTTGTCAGTTTTGGGGGGGCGGGATGGGGATTGGTATATGACCAGTTGTAAATGTATAGTATATTTAACAAGTTTGGCCTTTGATATGCTGTTTTTTTTTTTGTTCTGTTAATATGCATTTAGATATAATGCCAAGATTTGGAGTAGTTTATTGAAAAATTATGTCATATCAATTGAGACTCGCAGGTACATTATGCAACTTCTGTTTTTTTTTTTTTTTTTAACTCTTTTGTATTTCGTTTACAAAGCAGAAATATTCTCAATTGTTTGGTATTGTGTTGAATAGTTGCATCTACTGGGTGAGGGGGCAGTTTCCACACAAAAGAGAGGCATACAGGGAGCGGGCAGACACTCTCAGAGAGTGTGCCAGCATCCTGCAGTTTTATAATCCTTCGCACACTGTTTTGTAATTATTAAGAGGTATTTGCTGCTCTGTGGTACAAATAACAATAACTGATGCTGGTGATGCCAGTGCTGGGAGAAACATCATTTTTGTGTGCCCCTTGATTTTTTTTTTGTAGCGACTCAGAGTGGTAGTACAAGTCTACAGAGAGGTACTCCACATATGTGCATTATTTCTGTGGTATATGAAATGAGGAAAGATAAAATCTGAATTGTTCAGGCTGTACTTGGCTGTGTCTTCCACTGTAAATAATGATTGTTTTTCTTACATTTTTTTTCTTTCAAGGGATCAGGGGTTACAGCAGAAGAATTTTCATCATTGTATAATGTTTATATTTATCTGACTTTTTTTTGCTTTCAATAGAAATATTGCAATAAAATGTGTTAATGTATCCGCCGGAGGTCATGTTGGGAAGTGTTTCATTTCTGTGTTTGTGTGTGTCTATTTTGAAAGGTCGTTTAAGACATCCATCCATTATCCTCCCATCTTCCAACTGCTAATTACATTGGGTTGCCTGAAGTGAAATTAAATATTTAAATTGCACTCAGTTGATTTTCGGAATGGTGAGCGGTGCCAATAATCCACTATTGCCTCACACCTCCATTTTTGTGTTTGAATCCCATTAGCTCACACCTCCAGGGCTTAGTGTCAAATCCCATGGACTTACAACTCCAGGGTTGTGGGTTCAAATGCTGTTGCCTAACACATCCATGGTTGGAGGTTTGAATCCTATTACCTCACGTCCATGGTTGGGTGTATGAAACCTATCACCGCACACCTCCATAATTATGGGTTCGAGACCCATTGTCTTGCACTTCTAGGATTGTGGGTTCAAATCCTGTTGCCTCTTACCTCCAGGGTTGTGGGTTTAAATGCCATTGCCTCACATCACCATGGTTGGGGGTTTGAATCCCATTGCCTCATAGCTCCTGGGTTTGGTGTTTGAATCTTATTGTGTCACATCTCCATATTTGTGGGTTTGAATCCAACTCTCTCACACCTTCAGAGATGTGGGTTCAAATCCCATTGGCTCACACCTTTAGTGTGGGGGGTTTGAATCCCATTGTCACACACCTTCATGACTGTAGATTCAAATGCCATTGCCTCAAACCACCATGGTAAGGGGATTGAATCCCATTGCCTCATACCTCATATTTGTGGATTCAAATCCTATTAGCTTACACCTCCAGGGTTGTGAATTCAAATGCCATTTTCTTCCACCTCCAGGGTTTTGGGTTCAAATCCCATTGTCATACCACTATGACTGTGGGTTCAAATGCCGTTGCCTCACACCACCATGCTCGTGGGTTGAAATGATATGAGTTTGAATCCCTTTGCCTTGATCCCATTGTCTCACCCCTCTAGGGCTAGGGGTCTGAATCTCATGTTCTGTGTAAGTTAGCATGTTCTCCCTGTGTTGTACAACTCTGATTCCTCCTGATTCCCTGTGCCGTGGTCCAGACTTCTGTCCAGGGTGCCCTCTTGCCATGTTGGAAAATGGAGGGATGGGTGATTTTTAGACAGAATGAACAGTACTACAAAGTACTACAATATATCTCCAGGTGCTGTTTCTTCTTTAAAGACATTGGTTAGAAGTTCTCTGGCATCATAGACTATATAAAAAAAAAAACAAGTTGTAGGATACGTAACACAGGATGCACTGTTACACGGATGGGTAAAAGCTCAAACGGAAAATCCACTATAAATCAGATTTTTCGGAATTAAACTAATACAGTGAAAATCCATTATCATTTTGAACCACCCCAAAAAAAACTATTTACAGAAGTCAAAAACAGATTTAAGGGTCACACTGAAAATCCCTCAATTCAGAACACAAGAAATGAGCATCCAGTTTTGGCAAATTACTTGAATTGGCCATTTTAATTGACTGAATCAGCTTTATGGAGTCTGGTAGATTTATGAAGTCTGGAAAAATATGTTTGAGTAATGATTACAAATTAATAAGATGATTTATTAAATGATTTCGGCTTCCTGCAAAGCTTCTGGTAAGCTTGCTGGTTTTGCCAGTAGGGGCCCGTGATGCACATGTGTTTTCTGAGTGAGAGATACACTTCAGGGTTTTCATACGGGTCCAAGTCCTGACCTGCAGGTACTTTGTACACTCAAAATGGCCCATGCAGCCAGAATCTGCATCATGGTATGTGGACAGTGGGCATGGCCAGCTGCACCGAAAGAACAGCAGACAGACAAGAGAGGCAGTGTGACAAACAACCCTAAGGAAATACACCATAAAATGCTAAGTCATTATTATACTGAACATGATATCATCCGACTGACAATTTAAGGCTCAATTCAACTTATTTTTATAGCGGCTTCCACAGCACTGTCACCCAAAGGTAGCAAACTATTATTACATCATTTATACAAAATGGAGCACAAAACAGAGAAAAGGGGAAGAGAGAATGCCAGACGAGATGGAGGGAGGAACCAAAAACTCACAAGTAAGCAGGAAAAAACCTCTGGGGGTCCAAGGTCAGCTGGCTGCCCAACCCCCCCTCAGTTGAGATTTAAAATCTGAGACAGATTCCGCATGATGAACATGACCAGGGAGTCCATTCCACAGTGTAATGTAGCAGAAGGTTTTACCACCACCTTCATTTATATATAGCATGGTACGGAACCCTGCATTCTATGAACTGAGTGAACAATGTGGCTTGTACGCATCGTTCATTTCTGTTGGGGAGGCAGGTGTTAGACTTTTAGACTTTTGCTAGACTCAGGAGAATTTTGAAGTCAGCCCTGAACCTAACAGGAAGCCAATGCAGGTTATGTGTTCAAACTTCCTGCTCCTTGTGACAATTCAAATTCGTGCCTTTTTACTGTAAATTGGTTAATGTGTGGAGTTGCTCACCTTCATTAATTAGAGAATTCTGTCTCAGCTGATTAAATGAGTGGTGATTTGAGGAAGTAAAATTTGAATTAATATTAGGCATCTCTGTTGTGTCAAACAGGTGCAATTTTTTATTGACGTAATGATTGTGAGGAAGCTGTTTTTATGTCATTTGCATTAGTATTTCCTAACAGAAAGAAACAACTTCTGTAGATTAGGTTTATATTTATTGTAATATTCAAATAGCGTTTTGTGTTTTTATTCTGCAATGTAATGTCATTCATGGTGTCTAGGGTGTACCCAGTCCACTGGGATAAGCTCCAGGCTCCATAATTCTGACCAGGATAAGTACTTGGATTGAATGGAAGAAACTTTTATATTTACTTTACACTTATTCTGGAAACTTTCTGTGCCACTATTAAAACTTAATGGCACTTGTAATAAAGCTGTGTGTATGTGTTTGTTACCTTTGAATGCTTCACCTTTGAAAACCCACAGCCAGTTTCTAAAACACTTGGGATAATAACTGAAATTGTCCATCGTTGCACTATAGATGTCCCACAGCAATCCCCAATCTGAGAATGTCCATCGCCACACTATACCACAGCAGTCCCCAATCTGAGAATGTCCATCGCCACACTATACCACAGCAATCCCCAATCTGAGACTCTCCATCGCCACACTATACCACACCAATCCCCAATCTGAGACTGTCCATCGCCACACTATACCACAGCAATCCCCAATCTGAGACTGTCCATCGCCACACTATACCACAGCAATCCCAAATCTGAGACTGTCCATCGCCACACTATACCACACCAATCCCCAATCTGAGACTGTCCATCGCCACACTATACCACAGCAATCCCCAATCTGAGACTGTCCATCACCACACTATACCACAGCAGTCCCCAATCTGAGACTGTCCATCGCCACACTATACCACAGCAATCCCCAATCTGAGACTGTCCATCGCCACACTATACCACAGCAATCCACAATCTGAGACTGTCCATCGCCACACTATACCACACCAATCCCCAATCTGAGACTGTCCATCGCCACACTATACCACAGCAATCCACAATCTGAGACTGTCCATCGCCACACTATACCACAGCAGTCCACAATCTGAGACTTTCCATCGCCACACTATACCACACCAATCCCCAATCTGAGACTGTCCATCGCCACACTATACCACAGCAGTCCCCAATCTGAGACTCTCCATCGCCACACTATACCACAGCAGTCCCCAATCTGAGACTGTCCATCGCCACACTATACCACAGCAATCCCCAATCTGAGACTGTCCATCGCCACACTATACCACAGCAGTCCCCAAACTGAGACTCTCCATCGCCACACTATACCACAGCAGTCCCCAATCTGAGACTGTCCATCGCCACACTATACCACAGCAATCCACAATCTGAGACTTTCCATCGCCACACTATACCACAGCAGTTCCCAATCTGAGACTGTCCATCGCCACACTATACCACAGCAGTCCCCAATCTGAGACTGTCCATTGCCACACTATACCTCAGCAATCCCAAATCTGAGACTGTCCATCGCTGCACTGTGGGAAGCAGTTCTAAATCTCAGAATTCAAAATTACACTTTACTATAAGATTCTAAAATAACTGCTACAAAATTATGAAGCAGTGTTTTTAACACTAAGAAAATAAATCCATACAGACATCCCTCCATCCGTCTGTCTATCCTGGTCACATTGGAGTTAATATTAATGCCAGTATAAATAAGGAAGTGTGTGGTGTTCGCCACCTCATAATAAATGTTGGCTTTTTAAATAAGAACCAGACATTTTTTTTTGTCTTAACTGAATAATCTGATTCTGTTTTTGATATGGTCAAAACACTGATAAAAAACAAACCAGTCCAGCTTGGTGCTGTTATCACAGCCTCCTGTTTTTCAAAATGCCCATCTTCTGCGGAAGTACTGTTATTTATTTTTCAAGTTTTCAAACTGGCAAAAGTCCGGAGGAAAAAAAATAATGCTGGCGTGTAATTCGAGAGGAAAGTTATGTAAGATTATGGATTATAAGGATCATAGCACCTGCAGCAACTTGTGCTTCTGAGTGGATGTTTAACTACATATTTAACAAGGATGACTCAGCGCTGACAGTAAAAGCACTTCTTTCTGGTGAATAGCCCCCGTCTTTCTCAATGGGAACCTAGTGGCCTGATAAATCACCAGAGCTTTTTTCCCTGATTGACGGAATTTGCACTTCAGGCCAAGACAGACAGAAACACTCCTAAGAATGTTCCATTGACAGTTTATTAGCAATCTATCCTCGAATGATGTATCAATCTAAGCAAATTAGGAGGGTTAGCTGGAGTCAGGTGGCAAAATCAAACATACTTTCTTAGCAGAGCTGTGAATTTAGACTGGAATCAAGCTTTGATGCCTTTGCAAAAAATATGTTTCGTTTCTGAAAAGCAGCACAGTGTAGTTTAGTTAATTTGCTTTTTTGTGCGTAACCCACAAGAGAGTTATTCACACGAGCCTAACACAAAAGAAGAGGGGAAAAATGTGTAACAAACCTCAGGGAACAAAGGTCTTTGGGGAAGAAACAGGCTTTTATTTGCAAAACAGAATAAAGTCCACAGGCAGGGGCTGCACATGTTGCTGTTGTCTCCACATTGACTGACAGCTGCAGGAAGTTAAACAGAGCCTGGTTATGTAAAGAACAGGCAAAAGACAAACAGCCAGGAAGCCTATCTATAAAGGGACCTGCTTTTGGGACAGGCAGCTGGAACGGTAAACACAGTGCTGATCTGTATTGTCAGCGGTCAGTGCAAATCAGTGCAAATTGCTGCAAATCTGTTTGATTTAGCCATAGGAAGTCAGAAATTCACAATGTGAGCTCTTAGTTGTCTAGTTTGCTGGTAATTGTTGGCTCAGTCATTTTACCCACCTTAATCCTAATAAGGCAGTGTAGGTATCCACAATAAATGCACTTGTAAGCAGTTTGTCTTTTCTACACTTTGCAGAAAAATGGTCATTGTTCAAGTAGAATAGACATCATTAAAGAAAAATTGACCGCACAGAGCATTTTGATATGGTCAGTCCCATTTTACTAGCCCAAGCTAAATAAAAGCTTTTAAGGGGTATTGGCCATGAACTGATTTCTGTGGTCTTCTTTTATTATTATTATTATTTAATATTTTTAAATTATTTTTATTATGTGGTCTTTAATCTCACCAATATATGTGGTTTTCATTAAAATTGATTTATTGGGAATTTCAGCCTTCAGTGGTGCACACATTGGTATTAGAAGTCACATGTACTTCTTCGGAATAGCCGTACAACCGGCCAACATCCTGAACATGAAGGGAGGTTGAGTTCCTTGAGCTCCTGGGTCTGTAAGAGGAACGCTGGTGGTTCCCTTCCAGGAACGCCTCATGGCGTAGCACAGGAGTCAACGCGAGTTTCATTACTGAGTCAGAGCATGCCCACAGTTCTCCAGAGAAGCTTTACCAGTGACTTGGGTTTCAAAACAAAGCTCCTGAAAAGCTGGCTTTACAAGTCGCACAGCCAAGGAAGTGGTGCTTGACGCACGCGCGCATGTGTGGGGGCATGCACCCCCAAGTCAGCAGGCCACCTCCCCAGCTGTCTTCTCATGGGACATTGACACACAGTCATCACCTGGCCCCCCAGCTATGCTTGACATGTGGGGTCTGGCCACATCGCCCCTGCGTCAGCGTCGCATTGACACGGGCCATGAGAGTCACTATCCAGCACGGTATATGCAACATGCTCAAATAGGGGCAAAACCTCTGGGCCATCCCAAAACAACCCCATGGCTATAAATGGGCACCACCAGTCAGGTTTAGCGAGCACACATTTCCTGTTAAATTTATTTTTATATCTGCTTTGTAAACTGGATGGACATACAGGTGAAGTTTCAATAGTTGTTTCCGTCCTCCATCACCCTGCTAAGGTTGGGATACAAAACGAGGAGGACTGTAACCAGAGCTAAGAAGAGTGTGCTGGTGGGTCTCTTACAGCAAGGACAGAGGGGGAGTGATATATTTTCTGTTTGATAGGCCTCACATTGCAGGTCCACCTAAAGAATGTTGTGGTATAATATGACATTAAGAAGCCTGAGGAAATAAGCAAGGGTAATACAGAGACACAGAAGCCAGTATATCCATTCTGCTGATGTAGTAATAGTATACATTTTTTAAAAAAGATGTAAGTGTTCATGTGATTCTGCTCACCTCCTTAAAAGGAGTCTTTCAGACTTAAACATTTTTTTATTATTATTGTATGACTACTATTTACTGTTCCTCACCATTATTGAGCTAACTAATTAGGTAATTATACAGCATGTTTAATTAATTCTAGGGCTGCGGCTATTAACATACAAACGTCCATAAATTAAACTTGTTCTTACACAGCTGAGGTGTCCAGCAGTTTGTCTCTTAGTGGAAGTAGAAATGAAGCTTCGTCCTTTAGGAGTCGAACTGCCCTGACACACTGTTTTGAGAACGGGCACAGAGACGTCTCATAACAGCTGCAAATCTGCAAATTCATGTTTACTGCAACCCTGTAATGTAAAATATTGGCTTTAGCTACAATGTTAATACAAAGAACTAAATAAAAAAATATGAAAATAACACATGGTCAGATTCTAAGCATTGAGGGGATATTTAAAAGGTTGTTTCAGTTTTGGTGCCATGTCCTCTTCAATATAAGTGCCTTGCAGCAATAACAAATCATAAAAAAACATCATACAGCCATGTATGATCATATAAATATTCGAAGTCCAGGAAAACCAAACTTCTGTGCCTGTGATCAAAAGGTCACCAGTTCAAGCCCAGACTGGGTACAATAGTCAGATGTCTGTGGTTCCTTGAGCAAAGCCCTTAACCCCCAGCTCCATGGGCACTGATGCTAGTGGCTTCCATTCGCTGCCAAGCCTGCTGTCAGCTACATGTGTGTTTGTGTGTGATGGACAGCATGATGGGGCAGGCAAAATCAGAATTTTCCCACAGGGATCAATAAAGTGTCATTGTTTTTATTTTATCACGGTTTCCAACTCTATGTTTCAGACATGGTCAGTTGTCATGGAAGTCAATACAGTAAAACCTCGGATTGCGAACATAATTCGTTCCAGAAACGTGCTCGTAATCCAAAGCACTCGTATATCAAAGCGAATTTTCCCATAAGAAATAATGGAAGCTCAGTTGATTGGCTCCACAACCCAAAAATATTTATATGAAAATTATTAATACAAAACATAAAGTAAAAATACTGCGGCGTCGACCGGACCGAAGCATCGCGGGAGCAGAGACAAACACGAAAAGTCAACTGCCGGGGACAACACGCTCTTTATTAGTCTAGTCCTGAGAAGGGTTACATTAGGCACCCAACGAGCACCGAACGATTTACTGTACACATAGGAAACACAAGGTTGTCAGACGCCGAACTGTAAGAAGCATACACAGTGGGAGATTTACGTAAGCTAATTACAGACGAGGGTCGGACCTGGTACAAACAAGACACGGGCAAACATACGCGCGACAATAAGGAAATGAAACCATTAATAATAACAACACAACAACGGCTATTTATTTCCTGCTTAACCTCCACCGTAATCACCTTCTTCTTCTTCTTACCGCCTTTCTTTTCAACCTTTTTCTTGATGGGAGCCATTGTTCTAGTACTGTTAGAAAAGTCATTACACTTGAACACAAAAAATGCAAATGTTAAGAGAGAATAATTATCGTTTCAGATCACGTGACGCTCGGCTCACGAAGCGTATACGTAATACTCCTATTGCAAGACCTCGCTCGTTTATCAAGTTATAATTTATTTTTTAAAAATCGTTCGTCTTGCAAAACATTCGCAAACCGAGGATTGACTGTATGTGCATTGTAGTAGTACAAATAAGTGTAAGTTTACTGAAATGTTACGGGTCAGGGAACCTTCCTCAACAGCATAGCTAACAACTTTGTCACCTGCTTGGTTTATCTTTAACCACATCCACACTATTAATCAACCTATATACTGTAAATAAACTGGCTATTTATAGTAAACCGGTTTGCTATTTAACAAACATTGCATTTGAACTCAGGCACTGGTTACACTACAGCTGATGTTAATAATTAATTAGTGTTCTTCGTCTCAGGTGATTGTTTAAAGACGTCGATGTGATATGAGTGACATTTAGATCCTTAGTACCCCCTAGTGCAGGCTTATGAAAGTGCAGCATTCCCCTATCTACATTACAGTTTTTCTAAGTTGCTTTGATGCGTTTCTCACAACAGAACTGAAGTTCTCAAAACTGCTCGTTCAGTTCTCACAACCTCTAGTCAGTTGTCCACATCATCACATCATAACTCAGCTATATCAGACATCAGTGGTTGCTTATGTCAAATGATCAAAATGCATTGTGCTAGCCCTCTTTTGCATAGTCTTACACTCCAGATGAACTTATTATTTTGTCATTATGCAAGTCATTGCTGTCATAAGTGTTGAACAAGATATCATGGGCTGTATTTTATAGATTTCTCAAACTTTTTTGGTATGTATTCACAATACTAATGATTTCTTCAACGTTTTCATACACATGGACAAGGCTGGTTTCAACTTGGCCAAAGGAAGCAGACATGGCCGTAATCTGTTTGGACAGAGAGCTGCTGTTGATGTGCCAGGCCAGCGGGGTGGGAACATCACCTCCCTTGACTATTACCCACATATACAAATGACACTGCTGGCTGCCATGGAAGCTGCATTTGGGGATAAAACAGCAGATGCCTGCAGAGGCTGTATAAGACATTCTAGAAAGTTTTTTCCACACTGCATTGCAAAGGAAGATATCCGTTGTGTTGTGGATGAGAACATGTGGCCCAATATACAGGATAGACTGCAACTGTAGAAAGTATTTAGAGTTTCAGTATGTACAATATATATTGTTTCCATTTTTGGTTTTGTAATAGTTTTTTTTTTTCATTTCATATGTTATGCATACGGCATTGAAATGCATTTTTTTGCTAGACTGCAATTGCAGTGCATGGTATGTCACCATATACCTGTGCAATCAATAAAATGTTCTTCTAGAGTCAAGCGGTGTTTGTTTATGTTTACTGCCCTTGTCATTTAGATGTTTTGTCCATCAGAAAATGTTTAGATTGTGCCAATTTCATATTAATAACGACTTTACATTTTGGCTGCCATGTCCGTGGACGATGATTCATTGAATTGGGATTCTGATGGCACTGACATGTTCAGTGATGTAAATACTTGCTTTTGAGGCATGGACTAACAATTTTGAAGAGGTTACCTGCTTTTGCCGGTCATCCATGATGTTTTGCCATTTGCAGTAAGTGTTTTGAGAAATGCACTCGCTGTTATGCGAATGTTAAGTGTGTAGTGAGAAATGCACCAAAGCAACTAAGAAAATCTGTAATCAAGATTCGTGGAATGGCTCACCAGCTTCAAATTCTTTGGTATCCACATCTTTCATGGAGTCTCAGCAGCTCCTGAAGTTCCCAAGAAGACTGAAGACAGCCACCCTACCTCAGTGGCACCTGGTGAACTCCTATTGGTGCACCACAGGGAGTATGCTTACCTACCATAAAACAGCAGCTTAAGGTTTAGTTAGTGATGCAGCAACTACTGCCTGACTGACCCTCTGCCTCCTGGCACATGACAATAAGCGCACACACACACACACACACATACAGTAATCACATGACTGAATGCTGAACTGCATCAGTCACACAACCTCAGACACCAGCAACTCTCTCTTATATGTATTATTTTCATACTATGTATACATATTATGTTCATGCATATTATGCTTGCTTACCCATCTGTTACTAGATGCCGCTGATAATTTCCCTTTGATATGAAATGCATTTCATTGCAATAACATAGACTTGGGTATGGACTATGTCCAGTCCCTACCAATGTTGTGGGAGTACTGTCTGTGTTTTGGGGGGGTGGAGGATTGGGGCTGATTTGGTCATTACCAATGTTGAAACCCAAAGTGTGCCCTTGTTTTCCTGTGCAATAACAACGAGTAAGTTCAATGCATAAAAATGATTAGCGTCCTGTCATTGTAATTCCCCACCAATTTCTACGCTGCACCTCACTCACCCATAATAGACATTTATACTCAGTATTCCGTTCTGAATGACCACCACATTATACATTCATCTACACATAACACCACATTCTGAGCTGTCATTGGTTATCGCAAGTCTTTTTTTTTTTTTACATGATTTTGTTGTATCTTAAAGTGCAGTAATGCATTTCTATTCTTCTCATAACAGCTAAACTGTTACATAAAAAAGGTCCCTGTAAAATTTTGCTACAACTACTAAGACTTAGATTTCATTGAGATACTTATCTTGATATTTACCTAGACATCAAGATTTCATCTGTTCATAAATGACTAATTTGTCAGCAGCTGGTGGACTTGGATCTTCTCCGTTGTGTGCATTGCTAAAAGTGTGTATAATAGCCCAAGGAGCACCTGGTGCTCAGCTTTACCAGGAAATCCTTTTATATACACTGGGTGACAACAGGAAACCAAACAGTCATAAACTCGCTGCGGAAATGGACTGTCCATCTAACAATCTTCATATCCTGGTCCGAGTTGCTGTGGGTACCTGGAGTCTCTCCCAGGGAACAAGGTTGGGGTCCCCCCTGGACGGGATGCTGCTTCAGCAAAGGCCACATGACCACACAATTTATAAAAGCCAGTTGGCCTAACTGCATGTTTTTGTACTGCATTAGAAGAACATGTAAACCTTGTAAGCATGGAGCTAAAATAGGATTCTAACATACAGCTCTGGAGATGCAACAGTGCTACTGAAGCCAGATTCTCCTAAGTAGGGCTGGGTATCGTTCAAAATTTTTCAATACCTTGATTTTAATACCGGTTCCTGAACAATACTTTTTTCAATATTAGCATGTTTTTAAATCTATTTCAACACCAACAAGAATTCAATTCAATTTTATTTATATAGCGCTAGCAGGAAGAAACCTTGAGAGGAACCTAGACTCGGAAGGGGACCCCATCCTCCTCTGGGCGACCGGGGAGCATGAAACTGCATTTATACTGAGATTCATTTGAGTTCATATAGTTATGAAGTCCCAGTTGGTTTCATGTTGTCATCTCCAGGAGTAAAGGTGCGGGTTCACATGGTGTAGGGTCGGCTCGGTATCAGCTCTGAAAAGAGAACATGGAGAAGAGTTATTGCCCTACGCCTAACCTAACCTCAGGTAGGACTAAAGTAACTATGACAGCCTGGCTAAAAGAGAGACCTGGAAGGAAGCACAGACATGAGGCTTTCCAGGGGTTTTGGCGTCCACAGCTTATGTGATCAGCGAGAGTGGCAGGACGACAGCACCAATCCCCCCTTTCACCTTTAATCTTAAATGACTATGAACCTCCAGATTTCCCATTCACCTTAGAAAAGGGGATTTTACTATCCAAAAGATTGACTAAAGAGGTACGTCTTAAGCCTTGACTTAAAAGTTAATCGGCTAAAAAAGTTAATTTGGCTCTCAGCGGAGGCGGTCGCACTTCTCTCCCTCTCCCTCCCCTTATCTTCCCTGCTTCGCTCCTCTCGTCTCGTCTAGTCTACTGTCTTATACTTGAGAGACCCTCTCAGCCCTGCTCTCCAAACTACGTAAAACGATGGATTTGATCAGCTGGTCTCTCAACGCAATTGA
Organism: Brienomyrus brachyistius; assembly: GCF_023856365.1. Taxonomy (NCBI): domain Eukaryota; kingdom Metazoa; phylum Chordata; class Actinopteri; order Osteoglossiformes; family Mormyridae; genus Brienomyrus; species Brienomyrus brachyistius. Next base: position 627,618 of record NW_026042344.1, read on the forward strand.
CACCATCTTCTCGACGAAAAGCCTAGGTTCGGGGGAACCTAACTGTCCAGCAGGAACGTATGCTGCTGGCTACACGATGGACGGATGGGAGCGGTGGAGGGTCGTGTGCCTGGCAGCTCTTTCCGTAGAGGACATTGAAGACATCTACCTATTCGGAACCATGATTACAGGTATTATGCTGATTGGATTAGACATTGCCCTGGTTTATCAAAGATTGAAGAAGACGGTGACAGCCGCTCAAAGCCCCACTAGGCTGGCCGGAATGATTGATGGAGTGGGCAGAGCTGTTAGCACTCAGACTGTGAAACTGGATAACATCATGGAGAAGCTCACAGCTTTGCAAAAATTATTGGATGGCGGAGACCAGCGTGGACATTAGTGGAGCTGGAAATTACAGCTTCTCGTACGGAAACCCAAACAACCCTATTCTATCAGGTTTTGGCTCCCCCCAATCAGCACTGGCTTCGGCCAAGGCCGCTGCTGAACTAACAACTCCTCCAGAAGAACAAGGCAGTGAGACTCTCTTGCATTCCTCTCCCCCGATCCCAAGGACTTACCGCACCCTCCCCCCCATCCAACGCCTTCGCCGCTTCATACCCCCAGCGTGAACAGGCGGGTCTGTTGACCAGCGCCTCCATGGCTGCAGGACTGGATGGCTGTCTGTCTCTGTTGGACTACCTCCACCACCCCTTTTCCTCCACCCATTGCAAGTCGTGTCATTTTTATGTTGTAAGGTGTAGTGACCATGTGCTTATGTTGCTGAGGTGTTTTTTTCGGTTCCTACAATGTCCTCCCCACTGGAGTACAGTCTGGGGGCTGTTTTTTATTCTCCTCCTCTCTCCTCATGTTATTCTGTTTCTTTTCTTCTCTCTTCCCTTGTCTCCCGACCGGTCTACCCCCTACTGTGATGTTTGTGTATATGTATGGTCGGTTGATGGCCTGTTTTTCGCTGGTACTCGTGACTAGTGACATGGTATATTGCAACAGCAATAAAGGGTTTTCATCATCATCAAAGCAGAGATTGTGTCTGAGTTCCGAACACTTATTGGAAGTTTATTCCATAACTGTGGTGCTTTATGATGCTATAAAAATATAATTATATAAATGCTCTTCCCCCAAAAGTAACATTCTTTATTCTGGGTATGAATAGAAGACCTACATCTTATTGAAGCGTACAATTTGGAATGTAATTGCAAATGAGGTCACTCACATACTGTGGTACAAGACCATTTACAGGGCTGAACGATTTATCGATTTCAAATCAAAATCACGAATTAAAACAACACGATTAGCAAGTCCCAAAGGCTGCGATTTAGGATATACATTATACAGCACGTCGGACTGCTGTGAGAATAGTTTTACAAATTCGTGCCGTGCTCCCTGTGTGACAATCATTCTCACCAATCACAAGCTCCATGCTTCTTACGTGCCAGTCATGCTCACCAATCAGAAGTGACTCAAGAAGGCATATAGGTCCATCCATCCATCCATCCATTTTCCAAACCGCTTTATCCTACTGGGTTGCGGGGGGTCCGGAGCCTATCCTGGAAGCAATGGGCACGAGGCAGGGAACATCCCAGGATGGGGGGCCAGCCCATTGCAGTTCACACTCACACACCATTCACTCACATGGGCAATTTAGCAACTCCAATTAGCCTCAGCATGTATTTGGACTGTGGGGGGAAACTGGAGTACCCGGAGGAAACCCCACGACGACATGGGGAGAACATGCAAACTCCGCACACATGTGACCCAGGCGGAGACCCGGGTCCCAGAGGTGTGAGGCAACAGTGCTAATCACTGCACCACCACCGCATATAGGTCCACAAACAGCAAATACGTGAAACCCAAGGAAAATGTTATATTCGCGGTGTGGAAAAAATGCTAATTCCGCTACTGAGCTATAAGTGAATTGGCTTCCTATTTCATGATCTGAGATTGTTTCAGAAAGGTCTTATCATCAATAGAACCAGTGAGCTCCTTTTAAACACCAGCTACAATATACTTCAGCGTATCACACCTTTTGTTTTTGTTAATAGGCAATAGCATTAGGATACCGCTAACCCATCAAAACAACAACGAGATAGTCAGTAATTCTCACAGTGACTCCGACATCTTTTATTGCAAATATCTTTTTGAAGTCTCATACATTATTAGTTCCATCTTCCTTACCTTCTCAATCCATAAACTGTATGTTGGGGGGTCAGATTGTAGCCATTTAATTGTGATACATTTAGTTGCTGCTGTAAGTAGTATATGCAGTAGATATTTGTCTGCTCTTCCGTCAATGTCCCCCAGCATTGTACCCAACATTGCCACCCTTGGGTCTCTCATGACGTTTCTGTGGAATATCTTTCCAAGGGCCTCAAACACGTCTTCCCAGAACTTCTGCACTTTAGCACAAGCCCAAAACAAGTGTATGGTTTGCCGTTTGTGTACCACAATGTCTCCAACATCTGTTTGAGTTTATTAGGCCCATCTTAATTAACCATAATTTCTGAAAATAATCTCATAATTATTTTCCATTTATACTCTCTCCATATATTTCAGTTAGTAAATGCGCTTCTGTACATATTTCTTCCCATATGTCCTGAGATATATCTGTAGCCATTTCTGATTCCCATTTCTCCTTCACCTTTGTTGTATTGGTCTGACTCATGTCTAAAAATATTTGATAAACACAGCAGATAACTTTACTTGCCTCGCTCCTTGTTTGGAGTTTTAAGAGCTCTTCAACTGGGGTTGGGTTCAATACTTTATTCCACTCTGTATGTTTCATTGGGAAGTCCCTGAATTGTAAATATCAAAAAAAAAATCTGTGTTTTGCATTTTGAATTCCACTTTTAATTGATCAAAAGAGTTAAGGCATCGATCCTTGAGGAGCTGATATAAGTTAGAAAGTCCATGTGCTGACCATCTTCGATAGCCTGCCTCTATATGAGATGGTATGAAGTCTTGAATATATCCTATATTGGTTAGTGCTGAAAGTGCTTTGGGCAGACTGAATGATGATTTTACTTTCCACCAGACAGGCGTAGTACAGGTCCATTCACTCATTTGGATTTTTTGAAGGGAGATATCATAAAATGTCAGTAAAGGGGTTGGACATGCACTTTCTAACTCTAACTCTTAGTCATTTCCCTTGCCATATATATTTTGAAATTAGCCTATCCAATTTATCAAAAGCACATTTAGGTATTTCAATGGGCAGCATCTGAAACAGGTATAGAAGCCTCGGGAGCTCATTCATACGTATACTTTCAATTTGGCCTAATAAAGACAGGGGGAGTGCTGCCCAGTGGTCCAGGTCTTTGCTGATTTCTCGGGTAATATGCTTGTAATTGGCATCATATAGGTTTTTTAGTGAGAGGGGGATTTGAATACCCAGGTATTAATGCCCGTTTTAGGCCACTTAAACCCACTTAGAAGCTTGAAGCCATGTGGAATTTTGCCTGCTATGTCTAGCCATGGTTTTGTCCATATTCACCTTATATCCAGAGAAAAAGCCATAGTTAGAGATGAAGCTCCTTAAGGACGGGATTGAGTGCTCTGGATCTGCTATGTATAAGAGGACATCGTCTGCATACAGTGACACTCTGTGTTGTTCTTCATTTATGGACAGGCCCTTTAAGTTACTATCGACTCTAATTGACTGTGCAAGAGGCTCAATGTTAATGTTAAACAGCAGCGGCGATAAGGGACAACCCTGCCTACGACCGCAAGTTAATGGAAATTGAGAAAGTGTATCCATTTACTTTCACAGTACCTAGTGATTTAGAATGCAACATTTGTATCCATTTTATGAATTTGGGGCCAAATCTGAATCATTTCAGTGTTTGAAGTAGGTATTGCCAGGATACCCGATCAAAAGCTTTCTCTGCATCAAGGGACAGAATCATTGCTGTCTTCTCTCTGACAGTCGAATGTGTCCTTAAATTTAATAGTCTCCTGACATTGTCTCCGTAATACCTTGCCGGTATAAACCCTGTCTGATCAGGGTGAATGATTTGTGTGATAAATTTGTTAACGCGTTTTGCCAGAATGGTCGTTAGTATTTGGACATTTGATAGGATCTTTACCCTCTTTAGGTATTACAACTACTGTCGCACCATTCCTGGAAGGAGCCATAACACTATATTGTAACACATGACGGTGTTACAGCAAGGGTGAGATATTTTCCTTAAATGTTTTATAGAATTCATTAATATACCCATCTGGACCGGGGCTTTTTTTGTTTTTCAGATTGGAGATGGCCTGTTGTATTTCCTGTCCCTTAATTGGGTCATCTAACTCATTCGGTATGGATTCAGTCAGTTCAGTTACTTTGATACCTGTCAGGAACTGAGCCAGCTTGCCGTCATCTGTACAAGTATCTGTGTTTTTGTATAAGGACTCATAATATTTAGCAAACGAATTTTATGATTTAGCAAACGAAATTTAGCAAACGAGCTTTACCGGTTTCCAGACCAGGAGGGGGTCCTCTGGATACTGGGCCGGGATCGACGCCGCGAAGAGAGAGCAGGCCCCCAGGAAGATCGTCGGCTCCTCTTCCGGTCAACGCTCTCTCCGTTCCTTTCCCCGTCTCCGGCGTGCGGCTGCCAGCGGAGATGCCGAGTCGGCCACCTCCTCCCTCAGCAGCGGGTCCAGGTGGCGCTGCCTCTCCATGATCCTGTCCCGAAGCTGCTGGAATGTTGCGCGTCCTCCTCTAGTGACATCCCCTCTGGATCGCGAGGCCCCAAGCCCGGGGATCTTCCCAGATGTTGGGCTGGGCTATGCTCTCACTTAATGATGCAGAAAAACTAATACATGCCTTCGTAAGTTCCAGACTGGATTACTGTAATGCCCTCCTATCGGGTTGCCCGTCTGGATCCTTGCATAAACTTCAGATGGTACAGAATGCTGCAGCCAGAGTTCTAACAAACACTAAAAAATTTGATCATATTACACCGGTCCTATCCTCTCTTCATTGGCTGCCAGTTAAGTCTCGAATTGACTATAAAATACTGCTATTAACTTATAAAGCAATAAATGGCCTTGCACCAGAATACCTTAGTGATCTGCTGACCACATACAACCCTCCACGCTTGCTTCGCTCTCAAGCCATGGGATATCTGTTAGTGCCTAGGGTAGAAAGAGCTACGGCAGGCTGCAGAGCTTTCTCCTACAAATCTCCTCAGCTGTGGAATGGTCTTCCACCGGATGTGCGAGTTTCAGGTTCACTCGCAATATTCAAGTCCAGACTAAAAACACACCTGTTTAGTTTAGCGTATAGGGACATTAGTTCTAGCCCTAGCTAACTCTTCACTCCCAGTCAGACCTGTAGTGTGAGGTATAGAGCTGGGTGGGGATTGGTGCCATTGGCTTTGGATAAAGTGGACTGTCAGTGCTGTCACTCTAGCTTCGCAATCCCTTGTGGAACTGGAGTGCTGACATTTCAGGGACTCCCCATGCCTGCATTCCCACTTGCCTCTCCCTCCTACTGATGCTGCCATAGCCATATCTGCCGGAGCTTGCACATTGCACTTCATATTGCACTCACCTAGCTTTTAGCACTGCCAATAGCCTCCTCTAATTTGCCTAATTGTACATTTTATTTCCCCTACTCCTCCTGGGGGGTGATGCCTGGAGACCTCAATCTATCAAGATATCCAGCACACCCGGCCACATGTGATGTCGCCACCACCAGTGACGTCCCTGCATCCAGCTCGCCGTTCTGATCTTCCATGTATGACCTGCTGCCTTACCTCTGGTTGCCTGACGATTGGAAGAAGACTCGGCATCGGCATTGGCTTGTCATCTTCCTTGCTCTCCAGTTATTTCCCAAATCTTATGATTGGGACAATGTGACTTGGCGCTTCCCCATCTCTGGCACTCAACCATCTCTCTATTTGACTATCCCTGCCGGCCCCTGGAGGATGGGCTCCCCCTTTGAGTCTGGTCCCTCCCAAGGTTTCTTCCTTCTAGGGAGTTTTTCCTTGCCACTGTCGCCTATGGCTTACTCACTGGGGGCTTTGGGTGAGGATGCTGTAAAGCGCTTTGAGACAATGTAATGTTGTGATAATGCGCTATATAAAAATAAATTTGTTGTTGTGATCCAGTACAGCACCTCATCGACAAGACCGAGGTAAGACTCCTCAGTCAAGGGGGATGGTTTTTTCCGGAGACTTGTCATTCTGTCAGGTTGCAGGGTAGATGGGCAGGCAGGCAGCGGGTATGGAAGAGGCAGGAAGGTGAGAATGAGGGAAAAATGGGTTTATTCAGGGAACGGGGAAGACAGCGACAAACTAACATTAATGATAAGTCTGGGGAAGACGGACTGAGACGCGGACTAAATACACAAGACAAGCCAGAAACAACAGGAAACAGCTGGGTACAATCAGGGAAGCACACGTGGATGATCAGGGGGTGTGGCACACACGAGGATCGGACGAGCTGGGCGTGACAGAGAGGGGTTCCCAAACTTTTTCATATGACTGTATTCCTATCATTTTGGGGACTCGATTTCTTTCTTTGGGCATAACCCTAGTACTAAACATGATAACCCAACGTTGACCATAAGTAACCAAACAGGACATTGGCTATTTTTGTTTTTTGATTGCATTCACAATTTAAAAATAGGTTTATAGTGTAAGGACCTGAAAAGTGTTCCCATAAGCTAAAAGGTACACACACAGGTTTGTAATTATAGAGCACTGTAGGACACAAAAACACATAAATCTAAACACCCTGACTGTGACCCCACAAAGGATATTTGGTTTGAAGATGGATTAATTGGCATTGTGAGATGGTGCAATTAAAAAACACATTTTCATTTATTAAGAACCTAAGTAATTTATAGAAAAAAAACATGTGTTATGATTTAAAGTTCCAAGGCCGAATCATGTACATTTTCTTTTTAAATATATTCATACAGAAAATACTGCAGAATCTATTGGATGTTTACTTTGTACAATATAAGTATGAGTGAATAAAACAGGGACCCAACACTTCTTAATACAATAGCACACTACAGTGTTTTACACAATTTACACATTACACAGGATGGAGTTATAGTTCAATTTCAGGTACAGCGGAGTCAAAAAGTGACATTTGAAATTGACAGAAAAAATACTAGAAAAAAAAAATAACAGAAGCGACATATCATGGAGTAAGATCTTCAGTGCACTGTGCTGTCTTTGACGCCTGAGGCAGGAGTGTTGATTTGGAAACACAAAGAAAACACAAAACGATCCCTTTGGAGTTTTACTCTCCTTGTTGAGGTATTAAAACATAAAAAACGTGTCTGGATTGTCTCTGACTGCACCCTGCCATGTTATCATGCCATTGTGCTGCTGGAAAGAATCTGTAGATGTCCGTTGCCGGGCTTCACAGTGACGTTCCAGGAGGCCGTTTTGCGTGGGCTCGGTGATGCCCGTTACGTCCTCTTCATGCAAACCACACAGCGGCTGACCCGCGTCTGCAGGTTCCCCACTTTGAGGGTCTCTCCTTGAGGCTTACTGTGCGGGGGGTAGAACCACACACAGTGCCGTGAATGAGTAGGATTGTTCATAAAGAGCGACTTAACGCAAGATAACTTTAAAGGCATTGCTAACAGAATTCAGATCTGATGTGCAGTTAACTGGTAACTTGATTACTGGCAGGTCACATTTCATGCAGCAATAACACAAGCAACATAAACTCAATGGCCGAAAGTATGCAGACACTCCTATTAATCAGAGTATAGTTGGTCCTCCATATCCATGGGCTCCACATCAACAGATTCAATCAGCCACTCATAAAAATGGGGAAAAAAATAGAATAAAACTAATATTCCAAAAAATAAAACTTGAATTTGCTGTGCGCCGAGCACTATGCTGAATCCACGCCAATGAAGTCTTTCTCCAGCACCCACTGTTTGAGCACTGTTCGTCTTGTCTCATTCATTCACTACTTCGGTTGTGTGTACAACTTTTTTGTCTTGCCATTATTCCCTAAACAGTACAGTATAACAATTATTTAAATAGAATTTCCATTGCATTAGGTATTATAAGTAATCCAGAGATTTTAAGTATACAGGAGGATGTGTGTAGATTATATGCAAATATGAAACCATTTCTGAGCATCCACGGATTTTGGTATCTTTGGTATCCATAGGGGCGGTGGGTTCCTGGAAACAATCCCCCATAGATACAGGGGGTCGACTGTAATTGGCTAATTAAGCCACACCCAACAATAATACAATTATACAATAAAGCACATAAGCACGTAATCTCCAGTAACTAACAAGGGAGGCAAGAGTGAAGGACAAAACTCCTGGGGACAACTTCAGTTATGAAGTGTTTGGCCACACAAGCTCACAGAAAATGACTTGATCACCCAACATCAATATTCAACCTGAATGGCATCAAATCCCACCAGTAATGTTCTAATGGAAAGCATTCCCAGAAGAGTAGAGGCTCACATCCACGTACTTTTGGTCATACAGTGTATCAACAGCAATATTGTTAAATGATACATATCTCACATCAGAAGTTAATATTAAAAAAAGTACTTGAATACTAAAAGGACTCCTTCATACCTGAACATTTCCAGGTCGTCCACAGTGGCCAGCCAGAAGCTGTAGGAGTTGCTGTAGTAGTTGCAGGTGCCCCGGCCATGGCACTCGATGAAGGGCGAGGCGCGGAAGTCCTCCAGGCAGGAGCCAGGGGACACTAGGGCCTGACCGGAGCCTGCCGCACCGGAGCTGGTGTGCTGAGAGTGGGGGACGGGGGACGGGGGCAGGAGATGTATCATATACAGAAAGCCATGCAGAGCCAGCGGCGCCCATTGTTAGTGTGAGTCCCACATGTTTATCCTTTTTCGACAAGTTGGGGGCATTTATTTACTGCCGCTGAGAAATGTGCCAGCTGAAGTGTGCTGTGTCTGGGCAAGCCGGACCCTGAAAAGCAAGCGGGAGGCGGTACCATCATGAAGGAGTAGCCAATCCAGAGAGTCTCCCAGTTGGCGGGGCAGGAGGGCAACTGGATGGACTGGCTGTGCAATGCGACCACCATGGTGGGGGCTTCACAGACCGAACACCTGTAGCGGGGTGCACACATGCACGCACGCACAGGTTTGTAATTGTATCTTTCTCTCCATTCATTTCTATGATAAAAACTAATCCCAGCATGACGACCTTAACCTACCCAGCCATAAGCTTAAGCCAAGTAACCAAACAAAATAGTTTAGAGGTGACAAACCCCCCAGATTGAAGGAAAATTGGTGTTCTGGTGTAACCAAATAAAATATGAGACTTGGCATTTTTCGTTCTTTGATTGCATTCAGAGATCTTTGTGAGAACCTGAAAAATGGTCCCCACAACATCAAAATAACAGGTTTTTATTACATTGTGGGGGCCATTTGGTCCCCACAATGTAATACATACATGGCCACTCTCACTCACATACTAGGTGGAGATAAAATCTGATTTTCGCTTTTAAAAAATTCAATAGTTTTTTAAAAACGCCAGCAAAACACTATAAGAGAGACAAAACCTGATGTCAAACAAAAGTTCTTGCAGAACATTTATACCAAAAAGGAGAGCAAAATCAGTGTTTTTTTCTGGAGCTTCTCTTTGTCAGCCCACAAGGCCCATACCCCACCCCCTTCTCCTCCCCTCCTACCTGCTGATGAATGGTTTGATGTTCTCCCCGGTCACAGGAGCCATATTAGCAGGCATAGGGTGCGGCGTGGACAGCCAATAGGAGTAATCATTGCGTGACGCCAGGTTGCAGACGTTATTTATGTTGCAGAAAATGAAGGGCATGGTGCTGAATCTGCGCATGCAGCTGCCCGCCGCTCCTGGATAGAAGGGGCATGGTTTGACAGGATGTGTGGGCTGGAGGGCGGCTTTACCTTATATGGATGTGGGAAGGGAGGCAATGACTGGCCATGACATTCAGAGCAGTAAGTGGTCATACCCAAGTCTTGACCGTGGGCCCGCTCGTTGCCCTGGACGTACAGCAGGGAGTAGCCATGGTATAAGAATCTGGTGCCATCGGGGCAGGAGGGGTCTTCTGTGGACTGGCTGTGGCGCGTCATGAGGAAGCCGTGTGCCGATGAGGATGAGCCTGGCAGGCCAGGGGGACCCTGCAGTCCGTCTGGTCCAGGATGGCCAGGGAGACCATGGTGACCTGGGTCACGACAACAAAGGACAGCCAAATTAGCACTGAAAGGCTAACAGCAGAAAGTGCAGGAGCACAAGCAGCTAAGTGTCATGGTGCAGGACAGCAGGGACGTCACTCCTAGACTCACCTGGAGGCCCAGGTGGGCCCATGTCTCCTTTCCGACCCAAGGGCCCGGAAAACCCATGGTTACCCATTGGACCTGAATCTCCAGATTCTCCTGGTTTACCTGAGGAAAAGTAGATTATCCCTGACTATCAGTCTCACATGGGATTTAACAGATACAAATTTTTCTTACTGTACAGTAAGTAGCTTGCAACTTAAAAAGTAAATAAAAACTCAGGTGTAAAATATCATCTATATTTTACTACTTGGAGAAGCATGATACAAATGTCTGCGGATAGAAATAAAAAATTAGGATAAAAGTCAAAGAAATTTCCACCAACCTGGAACGCCGTCTCTGCCTGGAGGGCCAGTGGGCCCCTGAGAGCCGGGTGGACCCGGGGAGCCCAGGGGTCCTCTTTCCGGTCTCAAAAAATATGAAGGAGTAATTGTTGGGGGGTCACCTGGGGACCCTTCAGAAGAAAAACAGAGGTATCGGCATCAGAAGTGGCGGGTGATTGAATGAATGATTTGCTGTAATGTGACTGAATGAATGATTCGAGCACCGGAAGACAGCAAACCTGGTGCACCCATGTCTCCTTTGTCTCCAGGCAGACCAGGTATTCCAGGAAGTCCCGGCTGACCCAGTCCACCTTTGTGATGTACAGGTACAGGAATACAGGGATAGAGAATATGTCCCTCAAGGTACATAAGACACACAGCAATTGGTCTCACGTTTACAGTCTGACAGTATCACACAATAATGGCTGTGCTTGCCTGAGGCAGCAGACAGACGGCAGGATGGCAGAGGGCAGGAGGCAGAGGACAGGATGGCAGAGGACAGGATGGCAGAGGGCAGGATGGCAGAGGGCAGGAGGCAGACGGCAGGATGGCAGAGGACAGGATGGCAGAGGGCAGGAGGCAGAGGGCAAGAGGCAGAGGGCAGGATGGCAGAGGGCAGGATGGCAGAGGGCAGGATGGCAGAGGGCAGGATGGCAGAGGACAGGATGGCAGAGGACAGGAGGCAGAGGACAGGAGGCAGAGGGCAGGATGGCAGAGGGCAGGATGGCAGAGGGCAGGATGGCAGAGGGCAGGATGGCAGAGGACAGGATGGCAGAGGACAGGATGGCAGAGGGCAGGATGGCAGAGGGCAGGATGGCAGAGGACAGGATGGCAGAGGACAGGATGGCAGAGGACAGGATGGCAGAGGGCAGGAGACAGACGGCAGGATGGCAGAGGGCAGGATGGCAGAGGACACACTCCAGCTGACCTGGGAATCCATGCTGTCCAGGGAATCCAGCGTCTCCCTTCAACCCTGCAGCTCCTGGGTCACCAGGATGTCCCTAATTACATGGAGGGGGATGATGTAAGTCCACTTGATATCAGACCAAATGAAAATATATAGAAATTGATAAGAATATGCAAAAGCACAGCCTCAAAAATGTGCAAAATGTGTCTGTATGATGGTGCGCTCAGTGTTATGTGCCTGAGGGGTGTGGACCGGACTCATTTCACCTCTCTCAGTGTCTGCATGACTGCATCATTGTAGGCTGGAGCACGCCAGTCACCCGGCCAAGTTCTGTAGCCATGCTGTAACCTCTTACCAGAGTGCCAGGAAGCCCAATGCCACCTTTCAGACCCATCGGGCCAGGTCTTCCAGCGAATCCGGGCATGCCTTTGTCCCCCTTCAGTGTCCCCAGGCCTGGGAGGCCTTGTGGCCCTTCAGGACCAGGGGAACCTTTACATATTTACACAGTAAACATTTAGTTATTAAGGTGACAGAAGACCAATATCCACAAAGCTCCTCAAATTGCTGCTACGTGTCACTTGTTTTTTATATTGGCTATTTATTTGCTTAAAAACTACAGTTATACCTTTTGCAGAATAGAATGCACAATACAATAACAATTATCAATAATTAATAGTGAAACAGCATAGTTTTAATACATCTACAAGGCAAATAAAAGTGTTTACTGCATCTTTATCAGGGGAATGACAGCGGCTCTCATCCTGTGATTCAAACCAACTTTAATGTTTAGCTGTTTTACAAACACAAATTTTGTGTAAGCATTTATTTCCTACAGAATGTTCATTATCAATATAACCTGTTACCAATGAAAAGGACCAAGTTTATTGTACCATAATTGAACATTGTTTTCTGTGAGTTCACTCTACAACTGTCATTTTACTTTGTAACTGTAACGTATATGTAATGTATAGAAAGTACAGAAATCAGGTCACCTTAAAGTCATATCCAGTCACTGTGTGCTCAAGCAAATGCCCTGAGAGGGTGTTGTATTGTAGATGTGAGTGTGTGTGTGTGTTTATAAGAGTAGAATATGTATTTTTAAAGGAACGGAGTGAATGAAAGGAAAGATGAGTCACGCCTGACTGTAATGAGATGCCAGAATTATTCTGAAAAGGGATGCAGCTCCCAAAACTGCATTCATTCTGTCCAGGGAATCCAGCATCTAACCTGAAGTCCAGAAGTCTAACCTGCAGGACCTGAGGGCAAAGTCAACAATGGGTCTAAGAAGGTAGGGCTGCAAGGAGGATGAATGGCAATGAGGCTATGAGAAGGAGGGGCCACGAGAAGGAGGAGGGGCCACAAGTAGAAGAAGGAGGGACAGCGAAGGGGGGGCACGAGGAGGAGGCGGGGCTGTGAATTGAAGGAGGAGGGACAGCAAGCAGGTGGACCAGGGGCCTTGAGGAGCAGGTGCCACGAGAAGGAGGAGGGGCCGCAAGTAGGAAAAGGAGGGACAGTGAAGGGGGGGCACGAGGAGGAGGCCGGGGCCGTGAGTTGAAGGAGGAGGGACAGCAAGCAGGTGGTCCAGGGTCCTCGAGGAGCAGGGGCCAAGAGAAGGACGGACAGCGAAGGGGAGGCATGAGGAGGAGGCGGGGCCGTGAGTTGAAAGAGGAGGGACAGCAAGCAGGTGGACCAGGGGCCTCGAGGAGTAAGGGGCCATAAGAAGGAGGGGCTGTAAGGAGCAGGAGGTGTGGCTGTGAGGAGCTGAAAGTGGGGCCCCACTGGAGGAGGGAGAGCAGTAAGCAAGAAAAAAATATATAGTTTTTCAGTATTTGTATTCTTTTTTTTCCCCCCGGCGATGACATACTGTAAGCTGCTGAAACAGGCAGCCCTATTCCCAAGGAGATCTCAAACAGACATTTCAGCTTTGCTGAGGTTCCCCTGTGGGGATCCCCAGCTATAGGGAGAGGAAAGTACCAGCTCTGACCTGCAGGACCCACCTGGGTCTCATTTCACAGCAGGATGCCGGTTAGGGGGGCCATGTGACGAGAGCTGCACCAGACCTCTCAGGTCAGTTGGGACCATCCCGCAGGAAACAGCCCGATGTTACATCTTCACTGTCCTCACCAGTATTTCTACACAGGCAGTTTCAGTGACTGGGGCATGATCACACATTTCGTTCAATATCATAAACTTAATTCATGGCAAATAAATTATTTATTTTATATTTGTTTTGGCATTACACTCATCTTTAATATGTCAGATTTTTGTTAAGTTTGTAATTTCACATCAAAGTATAGATATTGCAAAATGCAGTTTGGAACACTTGCAGAAACATTATAAAAGTACATAGTAAGCAATGGTGGAAGTTTGTTTTGATCCCAGATATCATGGGTACATGAAGATCACTAAATGGTGTAGTTGCAACATTCCGTTGGATAAATAAATAAGAAAAAGCTAACTTATGTCACTATTTTTGGTCTCCTTCCATTGAATATGTAGGAGCTCTCATGTGTATGCATGAGCCATTCACACCTGGCCACACCCCCTCCCCCTTTTATGGCACTGATGGGGATGTATCTGGATCGCGTTTCACTGTTGCGTTGTTCATCAAATTACCATGCGATTTGAATACGTGCTAAAGCAGCTATTTATAATGCGAATAGCGATCTTCAGGTGAGGGCGGCACTACACACCCCCGATGCAGGTACAACAAAGTAAGGTGACATGGTTTACTTTTTTGCCTATTTAATCTAATTTTAAAAACTTTAATAATTCCGACAATGGTCGTTTTTTAAAGAAGACAGATTACGGATTTAATCAGCATTTTTTCATGATTCTACATAAAGATTACAGCAAGATATAAACTGAGACAAACGATAAAGATACGCGGCATCGCTGACGATACCCTCGCCCCCAGAGCGTTAAGATGGCTATAACATCAGGAAGTTTTTACTACATTATTACTTGCTATTCATAATTTTTGTGAAAAAATGTAATTTTGTTGTTTGTTATTCATCAGGGGATACTGACGAAGCTATGACTGGACCATCTCTGCTGGCCTGATGATCTGGGGTTCCCGTGAACGTACACAGTTCCCACAGACTAACCAACAGCACTCTGAACCGAGCTAACTGAAATAAGCTTACAAAGTTAACCAAGCTAACTGAGCTAACTAAGCCCTCTTCTCTTCACCCTGCACCTTGTTATATTTGTGGAGGAATTTGTGGAGCAGCAGCAGCAGTGATATTCAGGCACTCAGCGAAGAGCCACAGCGAGGCTGACAAGCAACAACTTTGGAGTCGGCGTGTCGATTTGTCGCAGGTATATTGAAGAGAGGCAATCGCCCAAAGCTTGGCCGTCTGACGCCAGTGATAGAACGAGAACAGCAGA